>NW_027287538.1:20094621-20214621 GCF_022747635.1 Hetaerina americana | reverse complement strand
TCACGAACGGGTACTACTTTCCGGATGACCCTCGTAGTTTACCGAAGATCGCAATAGGAGTAAGAGTAAATGGAAAAGTCCTAAGGAGGAATGCCAAGGATAAAGTAAAGGAGTAAAGTTAGTAAAGCGAGAGTAGGATACCATTGAGGGCTGTGACATAGCAGTACGAGGAATGAAAACGTCTGCACGTGGGCATATATTATCTGGTAGTAATCGATTGTGTTATTCTACGATTAGACCACGAGACATGGTTTTTTGCTAGTAATTGTTAGGGTTTGCTATCAGTTGTTAGGGTTTCCTCTCAGTTGTCGGGGGTTCTTCTTAACAAAAGTAAAACTTTGAGATATATATATATATATATATATATACATATACATATACTAGCTGAATACCCGGCTTTGCACGGGTTAGGGAGAAACAATAATATAAATATACTACATAAATAAAAACAACAAATTATAAAGTACAATAATACACTACTTCATACAAATTTAAGAATCTTTTTTATTTAACACCTGTTTATAAACTACATTTTTTGTTTCATATCCAGGAGAAAGAATATATAAATTTTTAGGCGAACTTACTTTGGAGCAAGCAACATAAAGTTGCCCGTGGCTAAAACATGGCGATCTTAGATCAACACCACAAAACTTTAAAGACTGTCCCTGTGATTTATCAATGGTAATTGAAAAAGCTAGCCGGACTGGAAACTGTAATCTTTTAAAGTTGAAGGGAAGATCAGTTGGGATTAGAGGTATCCGTGGAATAAAAATTATTTCACCTTTTCCTTTTCCAGTTAAAATGACTGCCTGGATTATATTTTTCATTAATTTTGTCACACACAATCGTATCCCATTGAAGAGATTTTTGGTGGATCTAAATTTCGCAATAAAATGATTGGATATCCTACTTTAAGTATAAGGCGATATTGTGGCAATCCAGCTGGATCAACTGAATTTAGGAATTCCGTTGGATAATTGACGGCTTCGTCAGCATCCACTACGGTATCAACCGATTTATATTCAATCACGTCTCCTGGCAGCATGGCTAGTATCTCCTTGTTAATTTCATTAACATCATCGTTCTTAGGAGCAAGAATATGGCTCTTTCTCGCAACCATTCCAATTTTTTATAATTTTGATTAACGTTGGGATAGACTGCTAGTATCATATCGCGGACAGTTTTCACCGATACACATAAATCTGATGACAATTTTATCATACCAGATGCTTCAATAACTAATCTATCTTCTCCAATCTCCAAAAGTTTATTTGCAAAATTTTGAGCATTCCCATCTCTTAAGAGGATTCGCATGTTTTGTTTAAGGCTAATTTCTTGGACATGATTCCATAGAACAGAATGTTTTAAACAGGCATAAATTTCATCGGCTGGAGTCGATTTTGGAATGACAGGCAGAGTTTGACGGAAGTCTCCACACAGGAGTACCAGAGCTCCTCCCATTAAACTGCAGTTTCCTCTAAGATCTTGAAGTGTTGCGTTGAGGGCCTCAAGAGATTTTTTATGAGCCATCGTACACTCATCCCATACTATCAATGTACATTCTATAAGAACTTGTGCCTGGCCGCTTGTTTTATTTATATGACATGTGGGATTTTCTTGTCGGGGAATATTAAGTGGCAACTTAAGAGCAGAGTGGGCTGTTCTTCCTCCTTCCATTAATGTCGCTGCAATACCTAAAGATGCAACGGCTAGAGCAATTTCTCCATGAACCCTGATTTCAGCGAGAACTAAATTAATTAAAAATGTTTTTCCCGTGCCACCAGCAGCATCAAGAAAAATGATACCTCCTTCTTGTTTATCTACTTGATCCATTATTGTTTCATACGCGAATTTCTGATCTTCATTAAGAAGTGGCTTTTTATCCGCGATGTATGCTTCTAAGTCTAAGACATTGTAGCTAGTTTCACGTATATAATCTGGATAAAATACACCCTGTTGATCTTGTACAGGTGCAAAAAGACCGAGTTCCACTAAAGTCTTGTTAACCATGGTGATACACTTTTCCTCCAAAATAATCAAAGTTTTATTAAAAATGTCGGAGTTAAACGTAATATCCAATGTAGGATTTTCACTTCGAACTTTAGCCAGTATATCCTCACTCATTGATTCTTTATATTTTTCCCATAATGTTTTTGGATTAGATGGATTACAGGAGGTTGTTGTGTTTCTATGACAGCAAAAAAGTAAACAAATTACATACAAACAAACACTCTCCTTTTTATATATATATATATATATATATATATATATATATATATATATATATATAATATATATATATGCTCCCTTCATTCCAGACGTTTTCGAGATACTCTTTATTTGAAAGTAAAATGGTTACGTTAAGATGTACATAATAGCACACCGTATGCAACTTCGTTCTTGCGAAATAATAATATTCCATTTAGTCGTTATGTATGCAATATGTAACTTGCATAATTTCATGGTGGGACAAAAATTCAATATTCAAAAGTACAAATGAAATTTTGTAAACCGTTTGTGACGTCTAGCGTAAATTTATTAGAAAATGTTGTAAACTTCGAATTTCAAAACAGAAGTTTTGTAGTTTTTCATTTTTAAATATGTTTCTTTCCGCGTTTTTGGAGTTTTTATATTTTGTGACGTCTAGCGTAAATTTATTAGAAAATGTTGTAAACTTCGAATTTCAAAACGGAAGTATTGTAGTTTTTCATTTTTAAATATGTTTCTTTCCGCGTTTTTGGAGTTTTTATATTTTCACGTTATATTCTAATCGTTATTTAATGTGAACGTTAACTTAAATTGGAAATTATAAAACAATTCGATTTTATGAACAAATAACAATCCTGATTATTTAATGTCAACATTGTAACCGTAGTAATATCGTCTCTCAGTTACTGAGTTTTTTTGACCGTCGGTTTTGAACATAAATAGCGGTTATAGAACTTGAGTTTTGGTTTTAAGAGTAGGTTAAAATTAACCTTCAGTTTATCGAGTGGTATTGAAAACCTAGCCTTGGTAATCCACATCGGAAACAAAATGTAAACAAATTAGTATTCACCCATTTCTGGCGTCGTCGAGAAGAAAATGCGACCAAAAAGATTGAAAACACGCCTTACTTTTCCCAAAAGTCGTGTTTTTTCCCGAGCGGTAATTGCGTTGCACGTATGTATACACAAAGAGTCCATTTCCGCATAGCTTATCCCTCCACTTGTACCACTTCTTCAGCTTTTTTTCAGTTAAATGAGCTTACATGCACTTCGGACTAGTTTCTGAGTTTTTCCGCGCATTTTGAATAACAATGTTGTGGGAAGTTGACAATGTGGCGACATCTATTTTTGATAAAACTCATCAGTTTTCCGTGAACCGGAATTATTGCTGATTTCATTACTAATGACCCAAACGGTGTCACAATACCTGTCTATTATGAAAGTCGAACCGAAACTGCGTAATTCTCAGAATCATCTACTCGGAGGAAACTCTTGTATATTTCCAAAGTTTTATTTTTTGCGCTATTAGGTAAGTCCGCTAAGGAATCCGTCGCGTGATATTTCCTAAGAATATTTCCTTCCTTGAATGCTTTCTCTCTCTCTCTCTCTATCCCCCACCCCCAAACCCCTTCTAATCTAGAATTTTTCTTAGCCGAAATAGAACTTTGGAGATTGATTGATTATTTTTTTACATTAAATGAATTAAATGAACATTTTCAAGACATTTAATCAAAAGGAGAATAGGTACGTTAACAGATAAATCCATTCAGATAGATGTTAGATCTTATTTCCCTCCGTGTTGGGTAAGTTGGTGTAATAATGGCGGAAAATACCGAATGTATTGGCCTGAAACTCTTCCTTGAAACATTACCTCTCTTGAAATTCCTCTGCGTTGACGACATCGAAGTCAAATAAGTTTTCCTTTGCCTACGAAACCACTAGTAAGCTCTCGAGTGGGAAATACTACCTTGATCAAAAAGTTACCGGAATAACCACCGTGTGGCGCTCCCATCGTTCCGATTTGAGTTCTGTTTTTTTTGTTAAATTGGTACATCTGTTGTTGATATTCCCTTTAAATCTTAGTGTCATAACTTGACATTTGCAAAAGTTACGTAGCCAAGAGTACATCTATCTCTGTGTGTGTTGGCGATTTTTTACAATTTCAGAAATGGATTTAAATTTGCAACAACGAACTTGTATTAAATTTTGCGTAAAAAACGGATTTAGTGGCGCACGGACGTTGGAAATGTTGGAAAAGTGTTTCGGCAACGATTCTCTAAAAAAAACGGTCGTTTACCAGTGGCACGAGCGGTTCAGAAGTGGTCGTGAGTCAATCGAAGATGATGAACGCAGGGGCAGACCATCGACATCGAAAGTCGGTGAAAAAATTGATAAAGTAAAAGAAATGTTGGTCAATAACCGCAAATTAACCATCAGAGAAATAGCGGAGGACTTGAACATTGCCTATGGATCCGCCCAAGACATTGTGGTTAATGATTTGGGTTTCCGTCGTGTAGCAGCAAAGTTGGTGCCAAAAGACCTCAATTTCATGCAAAAAAGAGACCGTGTTGACGTCGCAAAAGACATGATTTGCGAGGCTGAATCCGATCCCACATTCATCAAAAGGATCATTACTGGAGACGAGACGTGGGTTTATGAGTACGACACGCAATCCAGACATCAGGCAAGTGAATGGCGTTCACCAAATGAGCCGAGACCAAAAAAACCACGTCGTTTTCAGTCAAAAAAGAAGGCAATGCTGACGGTTTTCATGGATTACAACGGTGTAGTGCATCATGAATTTTTGCCAGAAGGCCAGACAGTAAACAAAGAGTATTATTTGGGCGTTATGAGACGTTTGCGTGAAGCAATTCGCCGAAAGAGACCAGAAATGTGGGCAGAAAACTCGTGGATTTTGCACCATGATAACGCACCGTCGCACAGTGCTATCATTATTCGTAATTTTTTGACGAAAAATGCAACAAATACCATCCAACAGCCACCGAATTCACCTGATTTGGCTCCCTGTGACTTCTTTCTGTTCAATCGAGTTAAAAAACCATTACGGGGAACGCGTTTTAGCAGCCGAGAGGAAGTAATGGAAAAATCGCAGGAAGCACTGATGGACATACCGAAAACCGAATATAAAAAATGTTTCGAGGATTGGATCAAGCGCTGGCATAAGTGTGTTGCAGTCGATGGGGATTACTTTGAAGGGGACAATATAGATTTAGATGAATAAACTTGTATTTTTAATTTTCTGAATAAATTCCGGGAAATTTTTGATCAAGGTTGTATAGGTTGCGGCAGCATAACTTCCTTTTTGAAAGGGGTTTTGCTTTATAAAAAAGAATGTTATGCTACCCTACCCTGTAGTTCTTTCACTTAATCTTCTTCTACGAGGGTGGTCCCATAAGTACCCGGCCTGACCTAGAGGTGGTTGTTGTTGTTTGAAAAATATCACTTTTAGAAAGTATGCAATCTCTAAATCATACGAATGTAGTCCTTCACTAACAGTTTGAGTGATCATCTGTTATTTTTCAAAATTTCGATTTCTACAGCAGATGGCTTCATAAATGTAACTTGGGAGGATGTATTAAAAGCTTTATGTTTGTAATACATTTGATATGGATACGTGAAGGCACTGCTGTCGAGGAAAGTCCTACGTATCACCTAATATCTCCGGAATAAAAAAATGTAAGGCATTGTGCATGAAGTATGTTGGCAGTGCTTTAAGCACTTATGTATGTACTTAAAAAAACAACAATTCACTTCCATTTATCGCCACTGAGGAAGTATTTTTCTGCAGAACTAAGTGGGTGCTTGTCGTCAACACTTACAAAATATCTCTCGTAATTCTCAAGTCAACGATTCGGCTCAAAAAGGAAATGTTTGAAATAAATGTGTCTTGCTTTCTGCTATTTTAATTCTGTATCTCCAATATGAAACATTAAGTTGGACTAACGTCACATGCAGGACATTGCTACAGAGAGATTCATCTACATTTGCAGCAAATGCCCCGAGGCTCGTTAGAATATGTGTGTGACAAGAGGTTTTCTTATTTTAGTACCCTGAAAGCCACCGCTAGGGTGTGCGCCAGGGGGTGAATACACACTAGACTGATTTTGACCCGAATATGACCCTACCGCGGTCGGAAAATGTTATTATGATCCCTATCCCTATCGTTCGTGGAAAAAAATGACATCTTAAATTAATCTGTTCTGCACTTAATCTCATTAATTTTAGTGACATGATCTCTCCTACCGTAGTACGATGGGAGTAATAATACATTTTCAACATCACTGCTAAAGAGACCTCCTTCCAATTTATGCAAGAGCTTCAGTCTGTAATTTAACCTTCGTCCATGAGTGATTCCAAGCCTAGCTGCTCTAATATTTTGGATACGCTACTAATTTTATCATAACAACGTTTTACAAATCTAGCTCCTCTACGCTGCACGCGATTCAATTCGGCAATAAATTCATCTTCGTGAGGATCCCATATACTTGCAGCATATTCTAAATGAGACCTAGCCAACGACAGATAACATTTCTCCTTGACCTTTTCATCACATTTACCAAGTACTCTTCTAATAAATCAAAATTTTTCGTTAGCTTGTCCACATATTCCTCATAGGTGTTTCAACCAGGAGAGGTCGTGAGTGAGGGTAACACCTAGGTGTTTAATTGAGTCTACACATTCCATTTCGGTGTTTCCGATGCAGAAGGTGTTCGGGTAGGAGTTGCTCTTTTTCCAAAAATTCATCACTACGCACTTCTTGAAGTTTAATTCTTATTTCCTAGTTTCGCACCAGCGTTGTTTAGTATTAAGGTCATCTGATAAAGGTGCTGTGTCCCCACGATCACGGATATCACGGTAAATAACTGCATCGTCGGCAAATAAACTTGTCTCACTAGTGACTACAGAGTCAGTGTCCTTAACGTTAAGTTGGAATAAAAGAGGTCCGATAACACTTCCCTGAGGAACACCTAAAGTAACTTCTACTGCATTTGAGCTTACTTCAGCATGCACTAGGTTGAAAGGGTAAATGGATAAGACCCTACATACCTATTAGGGAGAGGATGGATGATTAAAGGGCTACGAAAAAGGGAAACATTTTCACTTAAAAATTCTCGAAAAAGGCGTGTATGGCGATGTACACATACATATGTACAAGTTAGCGAAAAACATTTAGTTTTAAACAATTGTTAATCTAACCCACTACAGAAGTTCACAGGTGTATTAAATATTAAGGAATAAAAATGAGTCCCAATCACATATACGAATGTCATGTACATCTACACAACTGCACCGCGATCCGACAAAATAGGTGTGTGGCAGGGGGTGATTAATGACTTTTTGATTGTATTTTGCACCAGCTTACATTTTTCATTCGTGATACAATTATTGACAGAAATATATTCGAATAGGGTATTGTATATTGCGAATACGTAATTACGCATTGAATATTGATGTCTGTACTGTGAGCTGAAAACACTCTGCTGTTCATATATTGTATTGGTATCGTTTTACACTTGTATGAAAAGATTTTTCACGTTTAATTCATCTATAAATCTGCTGAGAATGTTATCTTGACCCTTAATTTATTTCGAGAAAAACAAAACCATTTTTGGAAAAGATTAAATGTTCGTTTAACTACTCTTCTTAAAAAAAGGTTGACTACTCTGCGAGTTGCGAATAATGTTACTTTCCAAAAAAGGTATTAAATAAGTGACGCCAAAGGGAAAATAGGTGACGCCAAGGGTAGCTGTACGGTGCTAGAAAGTTTTTAACAGCCTCATTATGTGGGCAAGTGGCTGGAAAGTTACTCGATAGATTTTTTTTAAATCTCCATGATGAGAAACGTTTTCAACACCCATCGCTTTGGAATTTAGGGAATGTTAATGATGAAAAAAAATTGTTCGCCAAAGTTAAGTTTGGACCACCGTTATAACCGCAGGGATGTGCAGATTGTTTAAAATAGTTTGAAAATTGCGATATTTAAAAAAAAAGAGAAAGAAATTTAGGTCACCGAATTTTTTTAACACCAAGTTTTTTTTGCCGCATTTTAGTGGCAAAGCATGCCCATATTTTTTGACAGAGTGATGTTAAATAATGTCAAGTGGAGAGTTTTAATTTTCGATATGTGTAGAAACTCGGCAGTAATTTTGAAAAATGGTATTGGTGCTCATTTCGTTGCGTTCAACCTGCAGATTCGTTAACTGGCCTTTAGCTACTGTTTTTCTGAGTAATTGACATTAATTATAATTATTATAGGTATTTTACCGTTTTAGGTAGGTTGTGGATAAACAAATTTCCTAGCCTTCGACGCTATATTAAACTCTTTTTCAATTCCGTGTACTTTCTTCTTCCCGTCATTCCGTCAAACATGCCTGTCGTTATTTTCTAACCCCACTTTGTTTGCATAACGTATATATCACAGTATTATTCAACATTCCATCGCCAACTAAAATTCTCTGCGTCCACCTTTCTTGTACTTGTTTGGATTTCTCCCATCAATCTACTCTCATATCATATCTGGCATCTCTGCGTTTGTTTTACTTCCATTTCATTTTTTATGTCCTTCTTCCCGCTCACATTATCTCTAAAGCCTCCAATTAAGCCTATCATTCTCCTTCAACGACCATGTTTCCGCGCCGCAGAAAACCAAGTTCCAAATCAATATCTTCTTTAATATTTTCTGAACATCCCTTCTCAACGTCCCTGTCGTCAATTCCCTCCTCCTTGTGTGAAAGCTTCTTTGCCTTATGCAATTCTTCTCCTCATGTCCCTAATACACGATCATCTTGATCCCAAACAGTTACGATATAGATAGAACTATTCCAAGTGCTCTAGTTTTTACTTTCCTATTAGTACAATTTAACCTAGCTTCCTTCCTTCTGAAAAACCTCAGGACCTATTCAACTCAACCTATTTTTTCTCCGTTTTAGAATGCATCAAATTGGAAAATGGGCAATATTTCGTTTTTTCCGCATAGATTGGCGATCCGATTTCCCTTCGCAAATTGTTCGTTTAGCCCTTGAGAATATGTAATGAGTGTTGCGTGTGAGCATGTTCTTACGCCTGGTGTGTTAAGTGATAGTCAAAACGGGTGCAGTTAACGCTTCAAGGAATTCCGTGGATGCAGATCGCAAGGTCTCTCGCACCCTCAGTGTAAATTGAACGCGTGAATAGGTTGGAGTTTCGCGATTGGAAAAAAAATGAACCGGGTCTCAGAACCGGATTTCACAAACTTAATCGGAATGGTTTGAGACGAATGGACGCATCCTGGGAACAATGCCCTTTCATGGCGAAATATTCCCTGTCTTCACGAACCAATTGCCTGGTAGCGAAGGGGGGGGGAGAGAGGTAGTGGGGTGGGGGGACATCTTCCAGTCACAATAATGGGTCGCCGTAACGCGTGTTAACGAGTCACCGTAATGGATCTTCTTAACGCGTGTTATAGTATATAGTCACGCGATGGATGAGCGAAAAATGTCTCGTCGTTCTTCAAACTTTACTCTACTTATTTTAATGTGTAACGCAATATCCGCGAATCAACGCGAGTTGCCGGTCGCCTCTTCCCAAATAGCCAGTAGCTAACGAAAAAAACACCTCAACTTTCATTCGAATGTTTCCCGACAGTAATTTTGAACCGAAACTATACTTCTTGAATGCAGTTCCGCTAATGAAGTTTTGGTACATTGTTCCAGCCTCGGTTATGCCTGGGAATCTGAATGTTGCGGTGGCTAGCGTACTTGCTTGCTACCAAGAGGGCCCGGGTTCGAATCCTGGTTGGTGACGGCAGATATTTTTTCAATGGTATCCCGATTTGAGTGAGTACGCCATCCGTCGGATCGGACTTGCAGACCCCTTGGCGCCTTTCGTTAAGAGTCGGTTAGTGCCTACGCTGGGTTTCCGTTCACCCTTCCGCCTTTACCATCCGTCCATAATGGCGGAAATGACCTCAGCTGTCGGTCGCATCCCCTAAATCATGCCAATAGGTTATACATATATTGTGGCGGGGATAAACGGTCTCACGTGTATATGGGCTCTGTACTCGGGTTTATATTTTGAATGAGCCCCTCCACTTAATGGAAATATCTAATTGTCCTCCTCCAGAATATCCGCGCTTTTCGGTCTTTTTTTGGGTGGCGAACCCTCCGGTTCAATATTAGCCCATTATTTTTTTCAAATCAATTCGTCTTGTTGACCTTATTTAAGTGTGTGGGACGTCGAGGACGTTTAAGGACGTCACTGATAATTGCGTGGAAACTGTTTACACTATTGTTAATTCTGATTCTTCGTGAATAGTAGGAATATCAATTAATAATAGCATTGAAGCGTGACTTCCATCGCAGGAATATAGAGTGGACTTTCCTTGCACCCAGCCTCTTGCTGGTATTTATCGTAGACATTGTTTTGAATGACGAAAGTGATTGTTAAAACGTACTAATACTTAATAAAATGGACCTCTAATTTTGGCCTAGCGGTAATATTATATTTTGGAGTAATTTCGGAGGCCAAGGATACCTTTATCATTGGCTATCGATTAACCCACAAATACTGAGTAAAAGTTGCCCGTCGAAGGCTAAACTTCATGAAATTCTATTTTATTATGGAAACAACTTAAAAGTACGGAGTAAAAATCATTTCACATTTTACTTTTAAACGATTGCTGTGGATGGCCACATTGGTAATGGTTAAAAGGCATTTTATAATGACGTCCTATGCGTCGAAATACGTTTCGTGTTGTCTATAAATGAAGGGCTAAATGTTTGGTATTTTCATTTCCTTCCGCGTGTATTCATGTGCAAATAATTTTTACTTGTATGCACGTATTTTTACGATTCCAAAAATTTGGTTGGGGTTATAATTATTTCTGTTCACGCGCCTATAAATGCACGGGCGTATTAACTGTTCGATCGTCATAGATAAAAGGATTTGGCGTATTTAAGTGGCGGCGATTCACGGAAGGGAAGTATTTGTGATTAGCGAAAAGGAAACGCGTGGGGTGCCTTTTTTAAATTGCTCATTATGTCCGGTGCCACGCTATGCTGTACACGATTGCACGTGAAGGGATGTTATGACGTTAACTGCCTACCGGGTAAAAATGGTGTATTTCATTTTGACGCTGTTGCGAGTCATACTTCGTGCGAATCGATTGGACTCGCCTTGAACTCACTTCGATATTTTTTTCTGATTACTTTCGTGGCAAGTGAAACGAATGGCCATAGATGAAAGAGTTGTTTCCTCTTCCAATTACAAATATATTTCTTCTGTAGCTATTTTTTCTTGTTCATCCTGCCAGCGGGAATATTCCTTGTAATCTCCCAAAGGACAGTGCATCTTTTCTCTCAAGAAGAAGTGGTTAATTAGTGAATGTGAATGCGGTCAGGGTATTTACAACGATGGGTAGGTTTGGTTCCCTGTGGGACGGCATTAAAAGGAGCGGAGGGAGGGTGGAGGGAGTGTTGATGTTTGCTTTTTGTAAATGGAAAATGTACTTTCTATTTGACACATAAAGTAAGATGGGAATGGCGTGCGGTAGGGGGTGATAGGGCTCTATCCATGGCTGTGTTCACACATGTAGATGTATATTAATTCATGCATGCACTTGAATACATGTCAGTTTATACTCTTGCTCTTGTGCATATAAATCAACATCCATGCACTACGACGAATTCTGTGGCAATGGCAAATGGCAGGGGGTGTTAGGTTACCAGACACACTGCCTCTACTCTAATTCTTCCTCATAAACATGACACCCAAAGGGTTTGTGGAAGAGGGCGAACGTAATGTTAGCAGCTACTCCACTGACTGCACTAAGAAGACAAAGTAGGAAACCCATTAAAAATAATGGGCTCATTGTGAATAAAACTTCGTACTTTGTATATTTCCACAATAATTGTTTATATTCTTACACGACCATGGTTTCTACGATTAACGTCATCTTTAGGTCTGAAGATGATGCTAATCAAATTTGTTGTCTCCGACGTAACTTCATGGAATTTGCATAACATATTGAAATTAAATGAAATTATTGACATTGTAACCTATTAACATTGTATCACCTGATGATAACGTTTAACGTCGGAACCTGGGTCATGGTGGTGACGTCCTTTCAGCACGGATTTAAGGCAGGGGAAAAGGAAGAAGTCAGGTTGTGCATTGTCTATAAAAGTTTGGATTGTCACTCAAATGGTCGAGAAGCTCTTGGCAGATCCGCGTGCGAGTTTCTTTTTATTCGTCCGAGAGCATTCCCGGCACCAGCTTCGCATACACCTTTCTCATGCCCATTTTTTCAGTCAAAAATCGATGCGCATCACTTTTAGGGATGCCAAGTTCGCCAGAAACCTTGCGAACACTTAATCTGCGATCCCTTTCCAACAAAAAATACGACACTCTTGTTAGATTTTCGTCACTTTTTGAGGTCGATGGTCGTCCTGAACGTTAGGCGTCTTTAACATCTTCTCTACCCTCCCGAAACAAATTATGCCTCTCGAAAACGCCAGAACTACCCTGGGCGTTATCACCATAAGCTGCCCTAAGCATGTCTTGAGTCTTTTTCCCGGATTAACTCAGTTTCCCGCAAATTTTGATGGCGTAGAGTTATTCCAATAACCGGTTCATGACGGAGCCTAACGATGTCACGTGATAGATGTTTCGCAAACGAACCACCCGTACTCTGTAAAGTCTAGGAGCCAACTCCTACCGGCCTCCCTGACACTCCTGAGAGTACTCTCCCTCGAACCCAGCTGGAGAAACCGCCGCTCGTCCGTCCATCCGGGAAAAAACAAGTCATACTACTTTTGAGACATACTATGTATATTCAACGAGAAATAATCGTTATCTGCTTACGCTGGGGTAAACATGTATCAGTTTTAGGACACGAAAAGTAACGCACTACGAGGAGTGAGTCATAAAAGTAACGGACCATGTAGAGTGCACACGTTAAGTGGCCATATTATTTTTAGCAAATCGAGTAATTTTTCTTAACATATACACTATACTTTTTCCTAACATAAACTGTCCCGTTGAAAACTAAAATGGGAAATAAAACCACTGAAACTTTGGTAGGGGAAAACGCCATGGAATGTTCACTGGAATTTTTCGACCTAGTTTCACCGTGCGAGGTGGAGCGGTGCGGGGGGGGAGGCGTGTCGTCCGGTAAGACATTTTTGTGGGGGGGCGAATGCACCGAGACAACAAGAGCGCACGCGGCAATTCGTGTCTATCCCCCCGGAGTACCAGGAGACGCCACGTTCACTCTAGCAACCCCCCACCCAATTGCCCCTTCTATCGGAGCGGCCTTCGCTTATAACGTGTCACCCTATCTTCTGCCTGTGGAATGGGGACCGCCGCAGCAGCAGTCGTGTTGCATTCTTCGTTGGTCGGCCTCAGCATCCCTCTCCCTCCAAGCCCATTCCCTTCCCCGACCCCCAGCCCTCCCCACTCACTGATATCGCACCGCGCTCTTTTTAGGCCCAGCAATTCCATCCGTTGGCCTCATCGCCCGACGGAAGAGGCGACGGCGAGCATACAGTGCGTGGAAAAAAAAATATATAGATATACATACTTCCAAAATCACATTTTTTTACTCCTAACAAAACACAAAATCCAGCATCCTACTCTACATCAGACCCCCCTTCATCTCTGAGTACTTTCTTCCTCCCTTCATCCCGTCCAACATCCCTATCCTGTTCCTTCCCTTTCCTCTTTTGCCCAACATTCTCCCCTCTATCGCAGTCTTCAACATCCCACTGCCGGTCAATACCCCCTTCATCCACTTTTCCTGCCTCCATAGGATTTCTCCCAACAAACCCCTCTCTTCGCCCACCATACCAAGTACTTCCTCATTTGTTTTCTTCTCTGTCCATTTCACCTTCTCCATTCTTCTCCACACCCACATTTCAAAAGCCTCCAGTCTACATCTATCCTCCGGCTTCAATGAACACGTTTCCACGCCGTACATAGCTACACTCCATGTCAAAGTTTTTACGAATCTTTTCTTAACATCCTTACTCAACGTCCCCGTCATCAACTCCCTCTTTCTTATGAAAGCCTCTTTGCCTAGCGCAATTCTTCTCCTCAGGTCCCTACCACTTTGACCGTGTTGGTCCAGATGATAGATATTCCGATATACGAGTAATGTTAACTGTCCTAATTGCTCAATTTTTGGCCTTCCTATTTTATCGCCCCCGATCTTGGATCTCTCTCTCAGCCGAAACTAGTAATTATGATAGTTTCGTCGGAAGTGGAATATTCCTATTATCTTGCGCCTTCTAAATCCCATGGGATGCGTGAAACGGCGTTTTAATATCATTACTTTGTGACCAAATTCACTCTAATTTTATGCCGTGCACTTATTATGTGGACGTATCTCCCAGATCTCTACAACTTAAGCATGTTAACCAAAAAAATTTCCGAATAATGCTTCCCCTTAATCAACGTTGACCTAAACCCGGGGACCTTGGCCTTGAACCCTTGTCCCCATCGGCCTTGAACCCTTGTCCCCATCGGCCTTGAACCCTTGTCCCCATCGGCCTTGAACCCTTGTCCCCATCGGCCTTGAACCCTTGTCCCCCTAGGCCTTGAACCCTTGTCCCCATCGGCCTTGAACCCTTGTCCCCATCGGCCTTGAACCCTTGTCCCCCTAGGCCTTGAACCCTTGTCCCCCTAGGCCTTGAACCCTTGTCCCCCTAGGCCTTGAACCCTTGTCCCCCTAGGCCTTGAACCCTTGTCCCCCTAAGCCTTGAACCCTTGTCCCCCTAAGCCTTGTAACCTTGTACCCCTAGGCCTTGAACCCTTGTCCCCCTAGGCCTTGAACCCTTGTCCCCCTAAGCCTTGTAACCTTGTACCCCTAGGCCTTGAACCCTTGTCCCCCTAGGCCTTGAACCCTTGTCCCCCTAGGCCTTGAACCCTTGTCCCCCTAGGCCTTGAACCCTTGTCCCCCTAGGCCTTGAACCCTTGTCCCCCTAGGCCTTGCACTTTGGCAACTCAAAAACTGTGACGGAAAAAGAAATACATGCGGAATATTGCCTTTCATTGCCTTCCATTGCCTTCTTTCACACTCCGAAATCGTCCCCTGGTTTATTCCTCTTTTTATTCGGAAGAATTAATTTGCATATGCATTTTCATACTTCCATTTTAAATTAATTATAAACGATGGAACTCTGCTGGTGGTACCACAGGTTAAGGAACCACCCCAACCCATTTTCCAGTCTAACCTTTTTTGACTCATAATGTTAATCCATAAACTCTTGGTGAATTTCGGCAACTAGTGATCCTTATGCACGCACAAAAATCGAATCACAACATGTACACACTTCGCTACTGGTTGGAGTAAAGATTTTTCGGACATTTTTGTCAGCATTCACCGACGGGCAAACAACTTCCCGAATCAAAATCAATTAGTTGAACAATAGTTGTGTATTTGAAAACACTCTATAGATGCCGTATAATTTTGTCTTGACTCGCCAATATTTTAATATTAGAAAACGGCCCTTACTTTTCGAATATACCGCGTAAAGGAGAGGCATGCTGGGGCGATGATTCACGGACGGTTTGGGGTGGGTCGCTCGGCCCCGAGTTGCTCCCCGCATTTCTCCGTCCTCAGAATATTCCTCCCTCCCCCCTTTCCTTCCTTCTTTCCCCTCACCAACCTCAAGCTGTTGTGGTTTCTGACCCTTTTCGAAGGAGTGCCACACTCCCACGTCGCAGAAGTCATCTTCCTCCCCAGAACCACACCCCCTCCTCCTGCCTCTCCGCCGTCTTCGGGCAAGTTGACGCGTGGTGCGTAAAAAGATTCAGTTTATTTCTTTCCCCGAGAAGTCTCTCTTCTTGGATGTTTGTGCGGTTTTTTTTAAGGGTATTCTTTGCGATAAATTCCGTTGTGACGTTATGTTGATCACACCCAAGAGTTTCTTTTTACGAGTAGGTATTAAATGCGTTCTTTTGGACACATTTTTCACTAAAACAAAATAGAGTCACCCCTATTAACCCTTCATTTTTTTAACCCGTTCTACGAGATAATCTCCGTCGTAAATGAGACGATCAAGGATTTTTAATTATGATCGAATAATATTGTTTTAAGAATGGAGAAGGTGAAATGGACAGAGAAGAAAACAAATGAGGAAGTACTTGGTATGGAGGGTGAAGAGAGGGGTTTGTTGAGAGAAATCCTATGGAGGCTGGAAAAATGGATGAGGGGCTTGTTGACCGGCAGTGGGATATTGAAGACTGTAATAGAGGGGAGAATGTTAGGCAAACGAGGAAAGGGAAGGAACAGGATAGGGATGTTGGACGGGATGAAGGGAGGAAGAAAGTACTCAGAGATGAAGAGGGGTCTGATGTAGAGTAGGATGCTTGATGTTGTGTTTTGTTAGGAGTCACAAAATGTTTACTTATTTAGTAGCTGCGTCCATCCAAAAACATACCTTAACCGGTAGATTACCTAATAATAATATTGTTTTAATATTTTTCGCCGTGATCGACACGAAATTGAAATATCTCCCCCCTTTCTGATAATTATTTATTGGATATTTACTCTATCTAATCTCTATGCGACCGAAAACCTGTTGTGATGGGGTGGTTTTATGTCTTTCCAAACCAGGTTTTTGTAAAATATGCTGCCTCTCATAGTATTTTTGATCGGTTATCATCTATGATATTGATGTCTGGTATTTCATAAATCTGGTATTAGTCAGCATAAAGGACCTCGCGTTGAAGCATAAGATTGCAGGTGTAGATTGGAGGCTTTTGAAATACGAGTGTTGAGAAGAAGGATGGAGAAGGTTAAGTGGGCGGAAAGAAAAGCAAACGAGGAAGTTCTAGAAATGAAAGGGGAGGAGAGACATTTGTTGCGAATAACTCAAAGGAGGTAGGAAAGATGGATGCTGTGTATTCTGATTGTATGATAGAATGTTGAATGATACTATGAACTATATGGAGGGGAGATCGTTGGACTGGCGAGATAAGGGGACACTTGTAGGCATCTGTTGGACGGAAAGAAGGGAAGAAGTACGAGTCTGCATGAGTAGTATGAGAAGTATGAGTATGAGTATACTCGTAAGTATGCGGAAGCGAAGAACGTTTTAATGCGAAGAACGGTTTAATGTAGTGTGGGGTGTGTCTTACTATGTCTGGTTAGGCGAGACTTGAAGAAAGGTGGGGCATGTTAAGTCTTTGTCCATCTAAAACCCGTACCTTGAACGATAGACCACCAAAGAATAACTTGGATCACGCTGTTTCCAATTCGATAATATACTACCTTGATCAAAAAGTTCCCGGAATAACCACCGTGTGGCGCTCCCATCGTTCCGATTTGAGTTCTGTTTTTTTTTGTTAAATTGGTACATCTGTTGTTGATATTCCCTTTAAATCTTAGTGTCATAACTTGACATTTGCAAAAGTTACGTAGCCAAGAGTACATCTATCTCTGTGTGTGTTGGCGATTTTTTACAATTTCAGAAATGGATTTAAATTTGCAACAACGAACTTGTATTAAATTTTGCGTAAAAAACGGATTTAGTGGCGCACGGACGTTGGAAATGTTGGAAAAGTGTTTCGGCAACGATTCTCTAAAAAAAAACGGTCGTTTACCAGTGGCACGAGCGGTTCAGAAGTGGTCGTGAGTCAATCGAAGATGATGAACGCAGTGGCAGACCATCGACATCGAAAGTCGGTGAAAAAATTGATAAAGTAAAAGAAATGTTGGTCAATAACCGCAAATTAACCATCAGAGAAATAGCGGAGGACTTGAACATTGCCTATGGATCCGCCCAAGACATTGTGGTTAATGATTTGGGTTTCCGTCGTGTAGCAGCAAAGTTGGTGCCAAAAGACCTCAATTTCATGCAAAAAAGAGACCGTGTTGACGTCGCAAAAGACATGATTTGCGAGGCTGAATCCGATCCCACATTCATCAAAAGGATCATTACTGGAGACGAGACGTGGGTTTATGAGTACGACACGCAATCCAGACATCAGGCAAGTGAATGGCGTTCACCAAATGAGCCGAGACCAAAAAAACCACGTCGTTTTCAGTCAAAAAAGAAGGCAATGCTGACGGTTTTCATGGATTACAACGGTGTAGTGCATCATGAATTTTTGCCAGAAGGCCAGACAGTAAACAAAGAGTATTATTTGGGCGTTATGAGACGTTTGCGTGAAGCAATTCGCCGAAAGAGACCAGAAATGTGGGCAGAAAACTCGTGGATTTTGCACCATGATAACGCACCGTCGCACAGTGCTATCATTATTCGTAATTTTTTGACGAAAAATGCAACAAATACCATCCAACAGCCACCGAATTCACCTGATTTGGCTCCCTGTGACTTCTTTCTGTTCAATCGAGTTAAAAAACCATTACGGGGAACGCGTTTTAGCAGCCGAGAGGAAGTAATGGAAAAATCGCAGGAAGCACTGATGGACATACCGAAAACCGACCGTAACTTTTGCAAATGTCAAGTTATGACACTAAGATTTAAAGGGAATATCAACAACAGATGTACCAATTTAACAAAAAAAACAGAACTCAAATCGGAACGATGGGAGCGCCACACGGTGGTTATTCCGGGAAATTTTTGATCAAGGTAGTATTCATGCACAGTTCGTTGAGAATTCTCTGCAGCAATTCTTCCCGTTATTACAATTTTTTGCGTCGTGAGGTGATATACCAGGTCCTTCAAGTTTGAATGCTAAATCCTTTCACTAAGTTAAGGCACAAAAGGTTTTCTGAGTGTTTCGCAGGTTCCTTCAAATCATCTTGTGCTCACTGTCAGAAGTTTTGTCGACAGGAACGAGTAATGGAATCTGTGTAATTTTTTTTCACTCTCCGTGATTAAAAGCGAATTTAAGCCCAGTGGAATTTTTGTTATGCTTCCACCTAACCACCTTGAGCGATGGATGATGACCAAACGCTCTAGCATTTATAATATTTATCGAAATTTCCATTTTTGTTTTTGGAGATGTTAATTTCCAACGTTATTTGGTGTTGAGAATCTTCGATACGGGACCTTTTAGAATTTCATGCGCGCCCGTTGAGATCATAGACCGAGTCAAGGAAGGGAAACTGCGGTGCTGCGTGGATGACACGTCTTGGATGACTCGCCTGTTCGGTTGTTTTCCCGGGGAAGTACTGTGTTTACCCTCGGAGGAGGAAAACCATCGCCACTCCTCCCCTCCAAACCTGAACCCGCCTCCCGCTAAGGTATCTCTCTCTCCCAAGAACACGTGGCCGATCTCTCCCCTCCGTCGACCCGGATTATTCCATTTATGGGAACGCTCTTTGACATTCCCCTATCTATTTTTAGCGCCTGCAGGAGAATGGGGAGGAATTGTTGGATTTGAATGGTACTTCTCTCCCCTCGACTAAGCCGTTAAACTCGGGTGGCCTTGAAAGCGAGTGGGGAGATTTTTCATCCAGTTGCCATCTAGACGTTCAATTCGTACCAAGCTTACTCACTCACAGATTTTTTTTAATCGGTTAACATTTAGCGTATGGTCTTCTCAGGGTGGTTTCCGCATGCCTTGAACAGTTTTTAGAAGATACTTTATATTAAGTACCGATCGTAGGGGAATGTGTCTTCTTGAGGGAAGGATGGTCGTCCTCAGAGTGATTCAAAGACATATCTAGCTCATTAGAACCAGAAATAAATAGACTAAGACAAATTTGTGTTACTAGGCTTAGACTAAGTCGATAGACTAATCATCCATATTGCGCGTTCTTTCGTTAATAAGAGAGCCCTCTCACATGCGATTAATCTCCCAAATCGACTAGCCTACAGTGGTTGTCTCGGCTTAAAATCGAAGATACACAGTCATTATTTTAATCTGGACACAGTAATAACTTACAAGAAACTTTGTATGAACATCGCCCTTTATTTCATTAGGAGTTAAGCTACTTCTTTATTCATAAATGTAATTTCAATGAAGGGCTGGGCGATGTGGAAGAAATTAAGCAAAAGGGATGCATTCCCCTAAAATCAGGCTATTTAGAGTGTGTTTTCCCCGAAAAGGAACGGAATCGGTGTGTATGAATACAGTGGGAAGAATGTTGGGAAAGCGAGGTATTGGGAGGAAAAGGAGAATAGGTGTTTTGGATGGAATTGAAGAAGGTAAGATAGGTATGCAGGAATAAATTATTAGTTATTGTTATTTGTAGAATGGGGTTTAAGGATATTTTGTTTCATGTAACCTACTCACGGCTTAGGAGTGAAATAGTGTGTTTTGCCAGGGTTCAACAAAATCTTACCTTAAAGCCAGTAGATAACGACTAATAATAGTATAAAATATTAAAACCAGCAAGTACATCGAAATCTAAACTTTTCGTGCTCTTATTGATGAACACTCGGCCTCAAAGAAGATTAAAGGTCCTGGCGTTAAAACAATTATCCTGAAGAAAAGATCTGATGTATTATCACAGACTTACGCCTGGTGTTGCTGATACTATATTATCACCGATTTCTGCAATCCAAAGGGTGTTGGTTCCAGCAGGAACGTATGAAATTGTACCTTGTCTTCATCGTCAATATTGGTATTGATTTATGGCAGCCTCCTTAATAAGTTTTGCTGCTCTCTTCTGTTTCCTTTGTTTTCTTCTCTGACTCCTTATATTTCCTCGTTCGTTTCCTCATATATTTTTAATCTGCATCTACATGGTACCCTGTAAGTTACAATCTGGAGGGTGGCAGTGGGTGATTTCACACTAGGCAAGCAACGTCGAAATTCAATTTTGATTGACTGTTATTTTAGAAAAAAATTGAAAGTGTTTCAATCGATGTTTCTATTTTTTTTTAAAGTAATCTATTGGAAAAGAAATACTTAGTTATTCCACGTATATTTTATTAAACACGACCTAGGTTTCTACTTGCGAAGTCATCATCAGGTGACCGGACCTCATTGACCACAGCCACCATCATTGACCTAAAGATGACTTTGTAAGTCGAAACCTTGGTCGTGTTTAATAAAATATGTGTGGAATAACTAAGTATTTCTTTTCCGATATGAATCGCTTCCACTAAGTGACGCCTCAAACCATTCTATTCATAAAGTAATCTGCCTATTAAAGTAGGTTTTGGATGGACTCAACTACCAAATAAATATTTTTTTACTCATAACAAAACACAGTACAGCATCTTACTCTACATCAAGGTCCTCCTCATCTCTGAGTACCTTCTTCCTCCCTTCATCCCGTCCAACATCTCTATCCTGTCCCTGCCCTTTCCTCGGTTGCCTAACATTCTCTCCTCTATTGCAGTCTTCAACATCCCACTGCCTAAGACTATATTTTTCATCAATTTTTCCTGCCTCCTTAGGATTTCTCCGCACGAACCCCTTTCCTCGCGTACCATAACCAAGTACTTCCTCATTTCCTTCCGGTCCATTTGATCTCATTGCGCGTGAACTAATTTATCACTGACTTCCATAGGGATTGTCTTCTTTCGCACTTTAAAGGCTCTTTCATGAGTAACTATTTCTCTATGTTCATTTTTCCTTAATAATTTAAATGTATGCATCTTGGCACTGCCTGTTAATTGAGTCCGATCATTACCCGTTTACTTTTGCCGAATATGGCTCGTAATCATAGGAACGTCTTTGATCTTGTTTCCCTTTCATACAAGGCGTTCTACCTGTTAAAAGGCCGATTACGGACGACTCCGAACTACTATCCAGTTTGTAAGTATTGTAAAACCTCCTCTTTCTTTACCCAACATTGTTTTTTCCTTGATTTCTCCGTATCTTCTGTCTGCCTTCATGCTAACTGTTCTACTCCTTCCTCTCAGCCCTACTTTCCCAATAGCTTTTTTCCTTTCCCTTAGTCCACCATTTTTAAAACTTCGGCCTTTGTCTTTCTCTTTGTTCAACTTATATTCTCAATTAATTGCCACTTACCTACATGTCAAAGACTTCTTAACGCGCGTACAGTTTACCTCCTACAGTGCAACATTTCAGAGTGTTAAAATCATTGGCCTTGACCGGGAAACGAAGCTGGAATCCCTCGATGTCCGGCCGAGTGCTTCAGCCAGTTGAGCTACCGAGGCGTCCACTTGAATACCGATCAAGGCGAACTATTTTTACACTCTGAAATTGTTTCATTTTAATGCACATTTAACGGATGACTCCGTTTAAAGTTACTGTTGCGGTATCTGCCGCAGTTTCTTGGAATTTACAATATCTCTCTCTCTCTCTGTACTTAATCTTTTATGATTAGCAAGTTTTTTTTTTAAGATCAAATCTCATATATTTTTCTTTTCTGATTTTTTTGGACGCTTGTCTGCGTCTCCGTGTGCCTTTTATTTTGGATCCACCATGGTTAGAATGCGATTCGTTCATTTTTATTCCCACTGGTTGTAAACCCCCCTGGCTATCACCCCCCCCCCGTCAGCAGTTGCGCAGGGAGATATACGACGCCCGATTCGGTCAGGCATTTCGTAGGCGCCGGGACTTGAGGTTTTTCGCGTGGGAATAGGTCGCTTCGACCCAGCGACTCAGATTCATAGGGTGGGGACCGCCCTCCCCCGTCCTTATACGCATCCGTTCCCTTACCCACAAGAAGGGTAACCCCCTAAAGTGCAAGAGTAGTTTCCTTCCCCTCGTTGGACGAGTGGAGGAAGGCGAGAGGCTTTCATGTTTCCATACTCGGGGGATAATGCTTGGCGGAGGCGGTCGCGACGGAAGGAGAGGGAAGGCCGCCGTCACTTTTACGCAATCGCTCTTCCCCCCCCCCCCCCACCCCACCTCACCCTTGTGTGACCACCGCCAGTCGACAAGCTGTACCGTATCCGTGGACTTGGAAGTGGGACGGTGAGAAATGGATTCTCCTCGCTCGGATCTCTCCTTTCGCAACTCGACGATGACCTGCGACGTTGGACCTGCAACTACTACCCGGACTGTTGTTTCTTGCCCGCGGCGATGAGAGATAGACTCTCGCGCTTATAAGCAGCGTTTTTTTTTTAAAAAGGCCAACACCTTCAGACCCGCGTGAGGTTAATTGTTCCTGGACAAGGAAGGTTTTGTTCATTGCAATAACATTCACAACAAGACGAGTGTAAGGCTTGCGGCGGACTTGGGACGCGATCACGGTTATAAGTCGATTTGCACGAACGAGATCGTTCACTTTCTCGATGTGGGAGGTCATCAATCGCCGTTGATGGTCTTCCTGGACGTTCATCGTCTTCCACTGATTGCCGCCCCTGGTGAACAAGGTAAACCACTCACAACACGCAGTATGTTTCATAGCGTCCTCGTCATAAGTCTTGGTAATCAACTCAAACGCTTCCGTGAAGGATTTGCAGAGTTTCACGCAGAATTTCACAGAACAACGCTGCTCCTTCAAAGAACCCCTTCCCGCGGATCCAATTTTACGCCACACTCCTTCGCATAAACGGCCGTAACTAATCAACAAAGTGGTTGAAGGCGGTTATTTCGGGAAGTTTTCGCGGACACAACGCTTCCAAGCGAATTTAATAATAACCAGCTGAAGGCGCGCTTTTCAAAAAGTTCGAGAACTTTTTGAACATACCTCGTCACGAAGCCGGGTGATCGTTCGTGTAAAAGCGCGACGCGACGGATAAAGAATATTCTATCAAAATTAATTATTTTTTGTATTCAACCGTTTTATGTTTGGTCACAGACTAAACGCCAATGCATTTATGTTCCAATTAAAAAAAAACAACCCGACGTCCGACACTCAAATAAACCCTACTTCATTTCCACTTACTTCCATCCAACATGCGCCTGTGCCTTTTCTATCTCCTTCTAGTTTACCCAAATTTTTCCCCTCTTAATATTACTGTTCTCTTCAACATCCCATCGCCAATCAAAACGCTCTGCATCCACCTTCCCTAGCTTTTCCTCTGGATTTCTCCCAGCAACCCTCCTTATCTCCTCCCCCATGTCATGCATCCTCGTTTGCATCAGCTTCCCTTCACTTCCTCGCCTTTTTTAAAACCACGTCTTTTGTCTTCTTCTCTGTCCAACCACATATATCTTCCATTCTTCTCCGACACACACCCACATCTCCAAAGCCTCGTAATCCATGATCATCGTCTTACCTCAAAAGACGTGGCTTAATATACCATAAAGCACAGCGCCCCATATTGAAGTCTTTACTAATCTTTTCATCACATCTCCACTCGAATTATTCTTCATAAATTCTCTTATTCTTGCTAATGCCTCATTCGCTGACGCAATTTTTATCCTAATGTCCCCACTTGTATCAATGCCCCTTTATCTCCAAAATACTGCCCAAGTACATTAACTGCTCCAAATACTCTATTTATTTACCTCATACATACTCCGTACACTGAGATTAAGAGGGACTTGTTGTAGAGTAGGATGTTGTATTGCGTTTTGTTAGGAGATAGTTATTCGGTATTTGTGTCCATCCAAAACCTACCCCAAACGGTAGAAGGCGCCAAGAAAAATATAAATCATGGTTTGTTTTATTTCCTCTGCTGTATGTAGTCAAGGGCGCAGAATTGCTTGTCGAGCGACCAGTGACAACTGATGAGGAAAACTTCAGATGGGAATGCGTGAAACTGGTGATGTTGAGCGTGAGAGTAGAGAAATGATATTAGCCCATTGAGACAAGAGTTGCGAGTGGGAAATCTTGCCACCCATGACCACGGATGATGAATGCTTTATTCAAATTACAGTAATTAATTCCTTCATCCTCCCGTCAGTGCGTCCGTTGGCTAGTAAGAATATAAATGTATCTGCCGTTTACTACTGCCAGATTATCTTAAGGAAAGTCGTCTTTTTTGTTTTTTTCGCATAAACTTATACATTAGGCAACATATTTGTTTGATTGTGCGTGTGTGTGTGTGTGTGTATATATATATGTATATATATATATATATATATATATATATATATATATACATATATATATATATATATATATACATATATATATATATATATATATATATATATATATATATATATATATATATATATATATATATATATATATATATATATATATATATATATATATATATATATATATATATATATATATATATATATATATATATATATATATATATATATATATATATACACACACACACACACACACGAGGGTCATCCGGAAAGTAGTACCCGTTCGTGCCGCATGAAGTGCTGACGACGCGAGTAGCCGCTGGACGAGGTCAGATAGCTTCAGTGGCTTGTCTGCCTTCTCTGAGCCAAGTTGCGTGACGCTAGCATTGCCTGTGTTGTTTCTGTGATTGTTTACAATGTTTAAAAAAATTGAGAACGCCGCCAGTTGTGAAGTGAGGGCAGTGATTAAATTCCTCAATGCAAGAAACGTTCGCCCATGTGATATTCATCGCCAATTAAAGGAGGTGTATGGAGACAATGTAATGGACGAGTCGTCTGTTCGGCGGTGGTGTCGCAACTTCAACATGGGGAGGGGGAACACACACGACGATGAGCGTTCGGAGAGACCGTCTGTCATTACAGACCAACTGGTGAGCTCAGTTGACGAATTCGTGAGGAACGATCGGCGCGTCACAATTGATGACATCTGTGAGCATTTTCCCAATGTTTCTCGAACAATTGTTCATGAAATTGTTAAACACCATCTGCATTATGCAAAAATTTGTGCAAGATGGGTCCCTCGCGTATCTCAATGAGCTGGCGGCGAAGGACTATGCAGCAGGAATACAGAAACTTGTCACACGTTATGACAAATGCCTTAATTTGCTTGGAGATTATGTTGAGAAGTAGTTTAAAGTATCCTCTTTCAAATAAAATTTTTTATGTTTGTTAATATTTACTTTTGTGTCTTTATTTCACGAACGGGTACTACTTTCCGGATGACCCTCGTATATATATATATTTATAAACCATAAACACAGTAATCAACCCGAAGGTCGGTTTAGTTGGTGAGTATTAGAGATCACCCAGTACTAAGCCCTATATGGCGTATGAAAAGTCACGCATCAGGGTAGGGGGGGCCAGTTCCTTTCCCTGTATGTGTATATATATATATATATATATATATATATATATATATATATATATATATATATATATTCAAAATATATATGTGGGTCGCGGTAGTCCAGTGAGTAGAGCGTTGGACTTCTGACCGGAGGGTCACACGCCGTGTAGGGCTTAGTACTGGGTGATCTCTACCATCACCTACTAAACCGACCTTCGGGTTGATTACTGTGTTTATGGTTTTGATTATATATAAATGAAAAAGAAGCACTCACTCAAATTGTGGACGGTACAATATAGCACAAAAATAAATTAGATAACACGTAAAAGGGCATATTTGTGTGTGTGCATGTATATATATATATATATATATATATATATATATATATATATATATATATATATATATATATATATATATATATATATATATATATTAACACATAAATATGAAGTACATTGCTATTAAGGACATATTCAAGGGAATAAATCGTAAATAATTAGCATTTCTGAGGTCAGATGCCTCAGCAGAAGACTAAGACAGCAGTTTTTTTACTTATGTCCTTATATTTATGTAAGCGGCTTGAATATCTGGCGTTCTATGTATTTACGCTCGTCCATATAGTGTAATTCATCTGTTTCAAAAATCTTCAATGAATTGGACCGAATTATTTTATTATGTCGTATTAATATGCCACAAGTTACTTTTATTTGATTCCTGTAGTTAGGCCATATAGTTCATTTTAATTTACCCCTTTGGAACGATAATGCCGCGCGGTTCGACTAAAACTCTCATCGATTGAATCATCTTTTCCTTGAAGGGAAATAACGAATTCTGAATTGTCTACACCAACGTGTTTTCAGTTACGGATAATGGGAGTAATCGGGCCAATCGTATTGGTTTTATTACATTTCCAGTTGTTGAACGAGTTGCGGAGTATGAGGAGGAGGTTTCATCCGCCGATATAGAACGGTCAAACTCGCGTGTTCGGTCCGAATGGATTTCTCCTGTGCTTGGAGAGTAATCACGGACGCTTCTGTAAGCAGGAACGCGTTTATGTCCGTGCTGTTGTGGACTTACCTCGGGTTCGCATCATCGGAGATTGTAAAAACTTAAATATTCTAAATCGTTCGTCACCTATATCCACTTATGCTTTCTTTAGCATATCCTGGATGTTCAATTGCCTTGGTATTCTTAGGAAATAAATAAATAAAAGGTCGGAATGTTACTGTTGCTATTGTATTGGTGATGGTTTCCGTGTAGCGCCGGAGTTGGCGGAAGTCGACGATTGCTTCGTTGTAGTTACTTTGGTCGTATGGGGAGTACCTACGCCAAGTTCATTGCTCCATCCGACAGATGGTATGTTAGAATATATTTGTATGTTCCAGAATATATATATATAATATATATTATATATATATATATATATGTGGTTTTTATATATACACATGTACATTCATATATGTACAGACACACACACACACACACACACACACACACATATATATATATATATATATATATATATATATATATATATATATATATATATATATATACATACATATATGGTGTGTATTCCTTAACGGATAGCCTCCGTAAAAGAGAAATATTCTTGCCATCTGTTTCGACATGTTGAGCCGAGTGTACCTTAGGAGTGTACCTTTGGTTAATCCTTCAAGCGATATGTTCGCTTCCCCCCCCCCACCTCTTTGGAGGACTAATGATGTAGGGTGATTTTTCCAGCGCCATAGAAACATTGCGGTTTGTCGCGGGAAATTTTACGACTGGGAGGGCGTGGTCGTAGCCGGTGTTGACTGTTATACGGTTCCTGGAAATTCGAGTTTTATGGTTTTATTGTTACGAGTGTAGGTTATGGGACCGACGAACGAATGCTGCTCGCCATGGCTCGAGCACTAAATTTAACATCTGAATCTTTGTTATGCAAGCAACCATATGGGTGTGTGGCAGGTGTTGTTAGGTCACCAGCCATTAGATTGATTGGTGAGTATCGACATTCCGTACAAATGCATTTTTCGGGAAGTTTAAATTTACGTACGTGATTTTTTTCTGTCGATATGGTGTTCACTAAAAATGACATGAATTAATAGTTATTAGCCTCTAACTATGCGTATTCTCAGGATCAACTTCCTTGTGATTTTCCCAGGGTTGGTACCTGGGGTATGATAACGATGTACCGTTACACATATAGGGCAGTAATGGTTTACCGATCTTTTTATTTATTTAAAAAAATTGTCCCTATGCTACAAAAATTGCCAATTTATGGTGGAACATGTAACGAGATATCTGTAGACGCACACATGCAAATGTGAACCAGAACCATGATAATGAAATATTGATAAATGCTTAAGTAGAAAGGTCTAATTTTATCGGAGGGATTAGATATTGGCTTATGCAGTGAAGATGTTTATGGTGTTAGAGGAAACGTATCAATGGTGTCGGGAAGGGAATATGGGTGAGAATAGAAGCAGAAACTTTCAGAGAGCGTTAAGCTCGTAGCTTTACGTAATTCTTCTTCCTACAGGTATGCCCATACTAATGTGACTAACTCGGTCCAAATTACTACCAACATGGGTAAACTGTTCCACTTGTTCTAGCTTTTGCCCTTCTATTATAATATTTAATTAGCTTCCTATTTATCGAAATCATTTGAAGGAATCTAAATTGTCGACTCTCGAAAATACGAAATTTTGACGTTATCGCCGCGAGGAATCCAGGAAAACGTGTTCAAGAATGAGGAATTATCGAAGCCGTGATGTCATAACTTCGGTGTTGTCGACAGACGACTATTATCCAAGATCTTACAGAATAACGCCATTGGTCTCATGCATTTTTTCAGCTGTTTCAGTCGAGAACATCCTTCTCGACGGCTTCTAAACGATGGGTTGTTGACACGTCTTCCGGTTTCCGGCCCTCAGTGTGTCGGGCGAAACACCCGTTTTTTAGTAGGACAACGCTGCTTTCATTCACAATGGAGAGATGAAGAGTGAAGGGGGGAGAAAGATAGGTAGGTAGAAGGAAGGCACCAGGCCATTTAATAGGAATCCTTTTCCCTTCGGTAATTTCCGATAACAGTGCTAGAAAGTACTTTGATTATGGTAGACATGTTGCATGATCAAGCCTACTGATTTCCTTAATGATTGGCCTCCTAATCCCTCCGTGCATCGCCTGAGGAAAACGTTCATGAGCATCGAAATGCGGCTCGGTGCCCTCGTGGATGAGTGTATGCTGCGATGCCTTTCCAAGCACCTTTTTACAAGAGAGAAAGTTAATGCCCAAGCCGGATTTCATTCCACACTTCGCCGAGAAAGAAAAGTACGGGCCGAAATCGCAAATCTTTCTCTCTTATGGGGATAATAATCTTGCCGAACAGTTCATTCAACGATATTAAATCACTTTACGTTATGGAAACTAATTATTTCTGATTGAGTCGAGGTTTTTACTGTCTGCATTCTTAAATAGGCCTCGTCACTTAAAAAATTCCCACTTTCCCACCGTTCAGACATGATGTCAGTTTCATATCATTTTATTTGGTTGTTTACCGTGTACTTATTCTGTGAAATAAATTCACGAACTGGTGAAATCTGTAGCACCGCCCACTATAGCCCCGCCCACTAGTGTTGCTAGTTTCCTGAGATCCAATGAGCCATTTGTGCTTGGCGGATCGTCGAGCTGTGCGTATGGTGCCAGTTATGTTAGTTTCTGTTGTCCATGCTTTTACTGTTTGTCGAAAATGGAAATTGACGAAATCACGGAGCAGCGAATCAACATCAAGTTTTTTGGTGAAGTGCGGTAAAAGTTATCAAGAAATTACTGAAATGTTGACAGCTGTGTACGGCGAAAATGCGCCGAAGAAAATATCCGTTTTCAAGTGGATTAAGCGTTTTAAAGATGGCCGACAAGACGCCACGGATGATGTAAGGCCGGAACGACCTTCAACCGCCTGTGTTGACGACAACATTGATCGTGTGCGGTCCCTTATCCTTACTGATCGTCGAAAAACTATCCGAATGATAGCTGATGGACTGAATTTAAGAAAATCAACAGTGCACACTATTTCAACCGATTATGATGGATGGATCCTTCACCATGACAATGCACCTGCACATTCAGCATTGATTGTTCGCCAGTTTCTGGCAAAAAATTCAATCACCATCCTTGGTCATCCTCCTTATTCGCCGGATCTCGCCCCACTGCGACTTTTTACTATTCCCGAAATGCAAAAATGTGATGAGGGGACATCACTGGGAGTATGTGGACACAATAAAGCAAGAAACGACGAGAAAACCAAAAAAGCCTTAATGTCGAGGACTTCCTAGGGTGCTATAAACAGTGGCAAAGAAGATGGAATAAGTGCATAGCAACGAATGGAGACTACTTTGAAGGAGACAAAATCGATGTAGACTAAATTTTGCAAAATAAAGTTTTTATGGCCTCAGTTCGCGTATTTTATTATACTGACCTAGTCTGTGGAAAATTGTAGTAAAGATAATATAGAATAAAGAAAGTTAAAGATAGCAAAAAGTTCACATTCGAAACGGGATCAAAACATCTGGACGATACATCGCCATTTTCCATGTGGAGTGTTAATAAAAACGAAGGAAAGACGGAAATTAGCAACACAATAAAGAAAACTAAACAGTCTGCTTTTGGACTGTTTGACCTGATCCAACCTTATCCACTACACATTTCTAAAGCCTCCAATCACGTCTATCCTCCTGCTTCAGGGATCCTGTTTCTTCGCCGTGCATAACCACGCTACATATCTAAGTTTCACCGTGTAATTTCTCAACTTCTATCACCAATCCCCTCCTCGTGAAAGCTTTCTTTGCCTAATGCATTAAAAGAAATCAAAAAGATCAATAGCCCTACTACTGTTGATCATTTTGGCCCCAAACACTTCCGAGACACGTAAACAGTTTACCAATCTCGGAAGTCCTCTCAGTCCTCATATTTAAACGTTTAACTTAGGTTTCCTTTTTGTCGAAAGTACTCATAACTTTTCATAACTTGGTCGTAACAGTAGTCATAACTTTTATGCTTTCCCAGTTTACGTCAATCATCATCCCACACCATAAGAAATACAATCAAATTCAAGGCAATAAAAAAATTTTGCTTGTGAATAACAAGACATTTTCCCGCCTAGTTATTCTTCTTCAATCGCCTGATCCTTAACTGATAGACGTGCTGTCGCACACGGTACGAATGAAGGTATCTAAGTTGTCCATTGGAAGTGTTAAACTAGTTACCTTCTTTGCAGAAAAATCAATTTGCGCGCAGTTTCCTAGTTAGTGGGTTCCCACTATTCACCTGGCCAACTATTCGCTATAATTGGATCGCTTTCTTTCATGAAAAAGTCTTCAAAGTCGATAGTTGCAATCGAAAATTCATTCATCTCTTGCCAGTTTGACTACAGAGACTGCTACACTTTTTACAGGCGACACTATTGTATAAATTCTAATTAAAATTTTCTGGTATATTCTTTTACTTCCTGCAATTCCTGCTGCCCAACGAATTGTCAGCTCAATGAAGAGGAAACATAAAAAAAATAAACATCTTTGGGCACCGGGACGTGAAAATGAATATATTTTTCCGTTACCTCTATCCAGAATATCAAGAGTCGCGTCGCGAGAAGCGAAATTATTAAGCGAAATGTCAGTTTGGACGTGCATTTTCCACGGAACAAATGACACATTAATTTCGTGGTGGAAGCCCGGACTTTAACGTAAGAACTAGTAGTAATATCCTGTGGGTTATAGCAATTTATCTCCTAGTTTTCATTCGCCACCAGGGTGAAAACGTCTCCTGAAGTTGTTTCGCATTCTCTGGTAAAAAGCAATTTGAACGACACGACAGAAGTCATCTGTTGTGTCACAGTGCATCTTAAATTTTAATAGAATGGAATTGGTGCGGTGGCTAGTGTCCTGGATTCACATCCTAGATGCCCTTGTTCGAACCATGGAGGTGTGATAGATATCCTACTTGGGTGCCATGTGGAGAACACTCAAAGGTTGATTACGTTACATTTTGTGACCCTTTGGCGTTTTCCGTTATAAAAGTAGGGTGATGCCGAAGCGGTGTTTCTTTCTTCCAAATCTTATAAGGCAAAAGAATTATGCTAGGACTGGGGAATATGGGAAATAGTAGTGAAAGGTAGTAAGATTCCTTTCGTAGTCTAAAACTAGGCTTTTCATAGCGCTCGCCTAGAAATGAAACTGCAGGTACACATTTATACGCGTGTGTGTGTATTTATTTATTTAGCATTACTCCGAAAACAGCGCATTTTGACCTTTACGTCGGACTATTATCAGTGAAAACGATGGTCACATCTACACCCAAGCTTTAGGTGGCGGAAAACTCACCCGGGTAGGAATCGAACCCGCGACCCATGGAATGGCAGACGAGGATATTATCCCGCCGCCTCCGCGTTTGTTTGCAAACCCAATGATTTTCAAGTCTGACGGGGAAGTTGATGTATTACTTGGTGTGTGTTCTTCCATTACCCTGGTAGTGGGTGAGATAGGTCTCCCCAACGCCATCTCTTGGCGAAATAATCGGGGCACTTTGGTTGCATAAACCCCAGCGGAATCCAGTGGTAAATAGGTTTCCTCCCTCCTATCTCAATTGACAGAAGCATCGGCCCGGGAAGTCGAAGGTCCTTGTTTCAAGTCCCGGTTGCATAACATTCTCTCCTCCGTCAGAGGTCTTCAATATTCCATCGCCAATCAAAATGTACTACATCCACCTATCCTACCTCATCCGAATTTCTCCCAAAAATATAGTTTCAGTAAATAAATTTTATTATCTATAACATTGTAAAACCTTTAATTTTATGGTTACATTAATTAAATAGTATTAATGTAGAATATTTGAAAATAAACCCTTTTAATTACTTAAAATAAATATTCTATGAAACATTTGAGGTTTTGTAGATCAGCTACTAAAGCACAGCCGTGGGAAACTCGGTGGTTTGTTTGAGGAAAGGAGTTGTTACTCTTGTGACATCTTCTCCCACAGATTTACAGAGAACTAAAAATACTAAAGGAGTTAGCATAACCGGTTTGGTATAGTGATCATAAAGAAGTGCGAAGAGTGTCAGCGAGGCTTAAACGCAAGTGGGGTCGTAAGAGTGGAAGTAAATTGAGAGAGGCCGAAAAGGGTGCGGGGGATTAAAGGGGGAGGGAAATCGGAGGAGGCATTCCTCTATGCGACAACAAATCTCAAGTCATACGGTTGAAATTTTCTTTAAACAGCAATTTATACCAAGTTGTATTAGAAATTTTTTCTTAAAGTTTCATTCCCGTTACTTGAAGGGTCATCGGGAAAATTTGCGTATTTGAATCTTAGAATAACAAAACAGTTATATATATATATATATATATATATATATATATATATATATATATATATATATATATACATATATACATGTATATAGCTGTGTCCATCCAAAAACCTACCTTAACCGGTAGATTACCTAATTATTGGACTACTGACCAGAGGGTCCATAACTTCCTTTTTTAAAGTGGGTTTGCCTTATAAAAAACGAAGTTATTTTGCCAATATATATAAATATATATATATATATATATATATATATATATATATATATATAAATATATATAAATTAATATATATATAAATATAAATATATATATAAATATAAATATATATATATATATATATATATATATATACAGGTATATATATATATATATATATATATATATATATATATATACAGGTATATATATATAAAATTAAAATTAATTGAAAGCTTGATTGATTCCGTTACAGTTTCCACCAGCAGTATCAGTGGCAGTTATAGCAACTTCTACACAATTCCGAATAAACAAGATTGTGTGTTTCACTTAGGCATTTCCTATGCATGAAGCTTCCTTGTGGATGGGACCTCGGCAGGAGGTGGGGGAGGGAGGGCGCGACCCTCACGAGGTCGGGAAATTTGAAGAAGGCGGGTCCCGTATTCGCGCGTGTTCTGGCGGGATGGCGTGATTAACCGTCGGCAATCCTACACGTGCTGAACATACACACGCACTTGATGCTGCGAACCCCGCCTCTTCCACCTTCGTTCATACCACCTTTCCCTCTGGTTACTTCGACTAAACCCTGGGGGTTAAGGACTTGAGTTCTTTTGCGGACGAGATGGCCATGGTCGTCGATGACTGAGGTTATTCTTGCGTTTCTTTTACACTGGTTTAACCGCCGAAAGGTCATTTTATTTTAACCTTGACCTCCCGATTTCCTCTTAAGTGTGATTCTCTTCGAGTGTTTGAGATTGGACGGCAGATGGACTTCGGTTGCAGTCAATGGAAGCGTGGTTTTAACGACGAACGATGAAAATGTAAAGGATAGACCTCGATGCGCAAATGAAAGAGTGCTTAGAAGAGCGAGTGAGGACACAAGCCATGTGGAGGACAGATGAGGATGAGGAAAACTAATTGAATACGATCCGGGACTCGATGGGATACCCAAGACCGTAATTGGAGGGGGCAGAGGAAAATAATTAAAGTGGAAGGTCACTGTATAACTATAGAGAATCAGGCAATGGAATCGAGCCTTTACAGTTGAATGCAAGCCGGTTAATGAGAGATTTAGAGCTCAAATTTAAATCCAGGCATATCTGAAGCTTAATATTCCAAGGAAAATTCTCCATTATCCCTATTGTCCCACCCCCTCTCGCAATATTATGACTTCAAGACAGACCGAAATTTGTTCCCAGAATATTTCCCTCCCCGCTCCTTGGCAAGTGTTTAAATCTGCCCCTCGCCAGGAAGAAGTTGACCTTCATTAAATGCCTAAAAGTGCCGAAAATGAATCATATGCGAGTTGTGCCGAAACTTGTTATTTTTTAAATTGCATAACTCTTCGGCTTTCAGCTGTGCTCCTATGGCGAACTAAGCAGGGAATTGATTTCCTATTGACGTTGATGCTTCGCGAAGAATCTTATGTGAAATTGAACTTGGCGAAGATGCGGAAAAAATTAGAAATATTCCGAAGAGGCCGTCACGTTTCTCAAGTAAAGATAAAACTACACGAATGAAGCCCGTAGTAAAATGTGTTTCCTCCTGCATCTGATATAGTATTATATTTCGCTGCAAATATGACGGGAAACGATTTTCCTTTGGTATCGGCATGCTTACCTGTTTACTCTAACAGAAAATTGACATCAAGGTTGCAGATGTGGAACTAAACATTGTTGGGAATCTGTGTGTGCGATGGGATAGTTTACTCTAGTTTGTACTTGTTTTTCCCTCTGCCGATATCCCTCGAGTTTTCATTCTCTCGAACGAAAAAAAAACAAAATTTTTGTACTGTGGGATTGATTTGACTTTGCGCTGAGGTATGTAGCGATAATTATGTTAATAGTATTTCGAAAAAGTGAAATTGTAAGCGGCGAAACGAAAATGGCATCGAAACCACTGTATCGAGAACATCATAGCAGTCAGTGATTGTATCAAGATCGTTTCTCCTCCGTCGAAAGCAAGTAAGCTCGTTTTTTAAAAAAATGACCTGCTTTGGCTTCTGTCTGATTTCTGCCGTCGTCAAAAAAGAAAGGTAAAAAAATTATAATTGAGATCGTGCTAGTCGAAACTCTCTTTTTAGCGTTAATTTACGAAAGAGATCATGGTATTGCATCTCTTCTCGATCAGCTGGAAGTGAAAACCTCGTAATGACGTGTTAATATCTAAACGGGTATCGTATGGCGGCGGTACCATTTTTATGGCACGGAGAACAGCGGTACTATGTTCCAGGATTTAATTAACCTCAGTACGAAATTCAATTAAAGGAGTGATAAAACGCTTAGCAAGTGCAATTAAAACTTGATCCCGGGACAGTAATTACGAATATAGCCGAGGCCGCGTTGGTTGTAGCAATTATCTCGTAAATGCGCGAAAATTATATAATCATTTAATATCTCTTTAAAACAACTTGTGCATATTATTATCGAATCGTAGATATCTCAAAATTACTTTTTTTTTAAAGATTAATTTCGCAAATTTCATGAAAATATGGTGTGTTAGCACGCCTTATAACATCTCACCAGAATTCCATGTCGCCACGGTTCACATCACAGTGTCTTGAAAGGTGGATATTTTTCCGTAAGATTTCCGCTGTAAATATTCCAGGAATTCAAAAACTCAAATTCACAACTTTCCAACATACTATGAGGTACAATCTTGCCTGATAAATTTTGCAACGACTTCTTTCCGATTCCTTGATAATTTAACTCAATTCCAGGAGGCTAGGCTAGGACCTGATGAAGAGCTAGGCATAGTTGTGACAAAACAGAAATATAGGGGTATTATTTTGTTTGGCTCACAAATGCGCCCAATAATGAAACCGACGCTCGTCTCATTATTGCGTCGAGGACATTGTTTCGTGTTTGTAAATTGTCAATTTCAATTCATGGTCGCACGACTTGGGTTGTTAACTGTATTCTATCACGATTCGTTACTCCTTTTATAGCTATTTCCTTCTCCTGGAAACTCTCCCAACTCCCTTCCCATCTCTTTCTCTCTTTGGTCTGTGGGACGTGCTTTGTTCGGTACATTTCTATCCTATGACGGCACTAAACGCACCGTTTCCCGTTTTCCCTTGTCGTTTAATTTCACGGTGAATTCATATTTTTCTCTAGTCAGGCGGTGGCCTGGTCGGTAATCTCCGGCGCTGCGCTTGTTATCAAAACGGGGAGATGACGCACCCTCAGGCGACCGTGATTCGGTCGAAGTTTCTGTAAAAGAAAAAAAAATTCCCAAGGCCAAGCCAGAAGAACTCCCCGAGCACCCCGGTCTCTCTCCATGGAGCTCGGCTTGAAAACGCACACAGACAAACAAGCGCGATAGCTTTATTTAGAAGGGAAAACTTTTGCAATCCTATTGATGCGAGGAGGTAATCGCGCTCTCGTGAAACTCGGAAATAAAACTCCGGAGTGACGCCCGCGGTATCTCGTTGATTCGCGAATGTTCTGGTCTTCTCTCATGTTATGATTTTCACACTCGCAGAAAAACCTTTTTTATTGACCTCCGGTTATAATTTTTTGTCCATGGTGTCGCATCTTTGGCTTCTTTCTTCCTCGCTTTTCGTTTATTATTTTTTTTTGAAAAATCGTTTTCACACCTGGCACGATTTTCTACGCAATTTATAGTGTCAAGGCAACTTTTAACGTCATCGTCATCATCGTAAGGATTTCGATTCTAAAATTAGTCTACTGCAGCCCTCCATACTTCTCTATTCAGTGACGTAATTGTCCCTCAACCCCTGCCTGATAGTTTCTCCGTTTTACCTCCTTCTTAATCGACCTCTCCTGGGTGAAATATATCCGAATAATATCTAGACAAGCAAGTAAAAAATAAGGATTTTTTTGAAGAGTATAGGGAAAATGTGACGAGAAGGTTTGAAGGGCAATGTCATCTTTCACGGAATAGGCCTCATTTAGAATATGCTTCTAGTATATAATGGGATCCGCATGAAGTTGGATTGATTGCCGAATAGGATCGCGTACAGGGTAGATGAGCTAGGTTTCTAAAACGCATATTATGATAAACTAAGTAGTGTATCAAAATGTTTTGAGAAGGTGGGTTGGGAATCACTCGCGGAGCGAAGGTTAAATTGCAGATTAAATTTCTGGAATGAATTGGAAGGATGTATGTTCAGCGATGATGTTGAAAATGTATTATTAGCCCCATTTTACTACGGTAGGAGAGATCATGTCAAGATAATTCTAAAGTTCAAGTGTAGCATGGATAGATTCAAGATGTCATTTTATCCACGAACGATAAGGTATCAGAATATCGTTGTCCGAGCACGCTTAGTGGGGAAATGTTTTTGGGTCTAACATAGTCGGGTGTGTAATCACTCCCTGCCACACATCCTGTAGGTGGCATACAGGGTACTATTTTGTAATTTGTTTCCTTATTACATAGTTGTCTCTTGGACTGCTTTTACTGGATTTTCACTTATAATTTACCTTGTATTTTATTTCTTATGAATCCACAGTGTGCCTCAAGATGTTTCAAACCCATCTCTAGTTCGTCTTCTTTGCCATCCAGTGCTCTTCAAATGGTCTTGCTCTTCTGCATACCACTTCATCGTTCCTCATTGGTTTTCTGTCCATTTAATTTTATGTTTGTTTCTCTCCCAGCATCATGTTTCGAAGGCTTCTTTCTTTGCTGGTCCGCTTGTCCAACTTTTAATGTAGGCAATTAAAATTCCATGGATAAGAATTTTGTTCGAATGTGATAGTAAACTACAAGATGATTGGGAGAACCGCTTTCTGTATGGGAACATTGGATGTACTCAAGTGGGAGAAAAAATTCGTCTCTTAAGTTTTTTTTACGTAGTTCTAATTATTTTATTGGGATAATTATGGCCATTCCATCCGATTCGCGTGCTAAAATAATCAATTAGCACATATGTGAAAATGGTGTTTATCGTAGAGGTCACCGAACTCTTCTCGATGGTTTTTTACGGAGAGATACGCTTTAAAAATGATTTTCCCGTCCACGGTTCCCGTTGTCTTAATTGAGTACTTTCGCGTTAGAGATTGGAGTGATTCCAAAATCAAAGATATTAAAAATTAAAAAAAATCTAGATATTGAATAAATAAGATGAAATAGAGAATGTTACTCTTGGCCCATCCAGCGGTCTGCTCACTCGATCACACTCACACTTTCGATAATTGCGCAGGACAAAACGCTTTTGTCGACGTCACTGTTGATTGGAAAGCATTGTTGATTCCGGCGCAACAATCTGTAGCCTCTTTTGAAACGCCTCCGCTCATCTGTGATTGGTTGTTTGGGTTCAAGACTCGGATTGGTAACAATCATCGTTCTCATTTCAGTTTTCCGTTTTGAAAATCGAATTCAAATCATCGGAAAACGATTCTTCCTTTTATAAACCATAAGTCTTCCGAGGTATCCTGAATTCAGCACTGAAACTAGCATGGAGTAATTCGACCATTACACTGCTGGTCCCATTTGAGTAGATCTACTGACAAGCCAGGTTTATGTTATATCGCAATTTACGAAATCGGAAGGCGGAGTGTAGCGTCTGGCAAGCCGTAAGTTCCTCTTTCACCATCCTGGGCCCATATGGTATCCTCTCTTTCCTTAATCGTGTATCCCTCGCTTATCTCCCTAGGATTCAACGTAACGTCAATTGGTTTCAATTCTATATATGTATCTTCTACATCCTTAGGTTTGTCACTCAACTCGAAATTAGGGAAAACTTGGAAAATTCATGATTTCATTTGGGCACGGCATGCCGGGAAAATGTTTCTTATTGAAACATTTTTCAAGGGCGGAAAAGGAAATCATTACCTTTTGATTGTGTTATTAAATACCCGTTGAGTAATTTTTCCCAAAATTATTTCAGAAAGATTGCTCAAATTAACATTTTTGGTTTTTTCACGATATGTTTTGTAGGATACTATACCCTTCATCTGAAGGTCTTCATTTCCCCGATTCTGCTATTGATTGTCTTCAATAATGATTTTATGTCTAGGAGCATATTCGTAATGTTTTTACCTTCTTCTATTGTGTGTTAAAGTTCTATTATCTCCTCTTATCTTTTTTTCTGAAAAACATGTTTCACCAATAATTTGAAACTTCCGTTCCTTTGCGACATTATCTCCCGTCTGTAGGCACTCGTATTTTTCTCATCGTCGACGCCATGATTCCATTCTCGCGGCGCATCCTTCTGTTGAATGTGTCCCTTTTGCCCTCTGGATAAACCGGCTGGTCCGTGCCCACGCAGCTTTTTGGGTTAAGTGTTGTCCTACGGTTATCTTTTGGACGGTCTAACTCATACGCATATTTTTCACCCACAGCGCCATAACACCGCACATCTCCCAATCAATTAAGGATAGATTTTCGATGTGGATACTCGAACTACGCGAGAGTGGAAGGATTGTTAAACGCTGTTCTTCTGTCCTAAACGACGCCATTTTTAGTACTGAAAGCGCTTCTCGCTGTAGAGGCAGGTTTATGAACCATGTGCACTGTATTTAAAAAATTATTATTTAAAAAGTACCCTTTAAGCCACCGCTGGGGTGTTTGGTTTGGGGCGATTACTCACCAAACTACGACCATACTCGTAATTTTGACCCAAAATACTTATCTACCCTAGTGCAGTCGGGCAATGTTATTATGATCCACTATCGTTCTCGGAAAAAATGACATCTTAAATCTTATCTGGTTTTACACTTGATCTCTCTCATTTTATTGACGTGATCTCTCCTACCGTAGTACATGGGGATAATAATACATTTCCATCGCAATTTCTAAAGAGAAATCCTTTCCATTAATGCAAGAGATTAAAACTGTATGGTGAAGCCATGTCTTGTAGTCATAAAAAAATGTCCGAGTATTTTAAACTCACCTTTTTCTCTCTACTCCTCCCAGTGTCGAGGAAAAAAAATGGGGATACCTTTGAACTTGAACCCACCCTCTATTTTCAGCATTTGCAACGAATTTCCCCTTTTGCCTACTCATGATATGATAATGACCTTTGGTGACTGGTTTGCATGTTGACTATATTCTCCATTCTCCCCCATAGCACGACCCTTCCAGCCTCGCGTATTCGCCTGTTGTCTTCCTCAATGCCTAACTATAATCCGGGATCATTACGCATAACTGTTTGTCTGTTATATCAGTGTTTATGAATGAATACTATTCTTTGGAGCTATATCCGATTCAGTTCCCGGAGCTCTTCTGAACACCTTTCTCACCTGTCTCCACAGACTTTCACTTAAGTTTCTTTAGGTCTTCGTCCTCACGACGTCACACCATCGTAATTTGGGTCGAGTTCTCCGACGTTTGCTCCGCGAGCCTGTATCTTTTTAGCGGACATTGCATCCGTCATACACTGCACGTGACCTTGCCTTCTAACGAGAGCAGTTTTGATTTCGTACACCGATCATGCTTTGTCGAGTAGGCTTTCCAGCTCTTGATTGGTTTCGGTTCCCCCGTAGTATTGAGTTCGTTGGCCGATGATTCATAGATCTTATTGAGAAACTCTTGTCATCGTCTCAGTAAGCCCTCGTCTAATTCGTCATTGTCCATGTCTCTGACCGATTCGTAACCTAAAAGGGCAATGATATCTATCTCTGGTTAGGCCTCGTTTAGAAAATGCTGCTAGTACTCGTATATGGGATTCTCATGAAGCTGGATTGATTGCCGAATTAGATCGCGTTCATGGTAGAGGAGTTGGTTTTGTAAAGCGTTGTTATGACACAATTGAGTAGCGTGTAAAAATTATTAGAGGAGCTAGGCTGGGAATCACTCAATGGAGCGAAGGTTAAATGACAGATTAAATCTCTTGTATAAATAGGAAGGAAATCTCTTTTTGGGGATTATATTGAAAATGTATCATTAGCCCCATCGTGCGATACGGTAGGAGAGATAATGTAAATAAAATTAGAAAGATATGTGTAGAAGACAGATTTAAGATGTCATTTTTTCCACGAACGATCAATGGATCAGAATAACGTCGTCTGACCGCGCTAGAGAGGGAGAGGGGGGGGGGTTGGGTCAAAAGTAGCCTGCCGTGTTACCACCCACTGCCACACACCCTAGCGGCGGCTTGTAGGACATCATGCAAGTAAATGAAAAAATAACACGGACCATCGTTGATTAGTATTTTTTCGCTTTATTTTTCTTAAATAATAGTCTTGGATCGATGGGCGTATTAGGGTTACTGGTGAGAAAATATTCATTTCACTAGCAGTTTCCAATTCACCCACTCTGACCCTCTCCAAACTCACTTTTGAAAGGTCTCCAGTGCCCACTTTTCTTAAAATATTTACGTTTCCGAAGCATACCGAGAGCTTCACTCCACACTCGTGTCGCCGTGATTTCACTAATTAATTAGCTCGAAAGGGTCGTAGAGGTAGATTCGTCTTTTTAAATTATTTTTTTCAGTCGTGGACTAAACGAAAATGCTTGCCTTTAGTTGTAAGTAAGTTTTTTCAATCGTTTTTTTTGCAACTTGGCTCTGTGCGTCGTTGGATTCAGTTGGTCGTCGAGCTAAAATTAAAAAAAAACGCCCTGCGTTCTTTTACAATGTTGATTTTTGTGCTCTCAGCGATGCACGTGAAAGCATTCGTTGAAATAATGTGAAATTGAAAATACTTGGGTGTATTTAAAATTTCACATCAAGTTTATTCAATTTCATTTTACTGTTTTAAACATCCCATTGAATCGTTTGTCGTTTTTATATAGGTCAGTGATGGAGAAAGTAATGAGCACTTGAGCATAAAGTAAGGTACACGAGGTGAACATTTCACTTGAGAATAATGCGCGATAAGTTAATGAAAGGCGGTATCCGTTTGAATGAAAGTTGAGAACATTAATTGTCGTGGAATAAATGGCGCGGTTGTTAATTATTGAATTCGATCGTTAACGGCTGTTCCGTTCTGCATTGGCTCGGTGAATTCGGCCGAGTTGAGGTGTGTGCAGAGTTCCTTCCTCCGTGCTTCTTTTCCGGAACGTGGGCAGCCTTTTCTTGCTTGGTGAGTGATTCTTGGAGAGGCTTCCTTCCTTGTTAGTGCAGTTGAGCATGTGGAAAAGAGGGGAGGTGATTTGAAAACCGTTTTGGTGGATTGCGGACCCACCTTGTTACTTCTGTTTGACTGAATTTGGGCTAATTTAACCCCTTCTCCATATCATACCGTCGCTCCTTTTGCATTATTTAAAAGAGTATCCTTTTAATCAAGGCTGTCGTATAATACCTGTATTTAGGTTTCCCTTACTTTTTTGGGCTTGTTTTATTTTCTCCTTAATCTCTCTCCCTTTAACATCACCGTCGTATTTCAATCTCAAGATTGCTTAACTGTAACCTTCCATTTTTCTCTATTCCGTGTTGTAATTCCCTCCTGTCCCCTAGCTAACGGATTCTCTTTCACATCCTTCTTAATATGTTTCCTTTGTATACATTTCTCTCGTTTGCCTCCATAATGGTATCTTCCCTTCAATATTTTTCTCTTATCTTATGTTTCTAATCAATACTTCGTGCCTCTAGGTGTATACAATACCTTTATAATTGTTCCTGGTGGTAGAGTTCTCTCCATATGGCCTTTTCCACTTCTACTCCTCTATATACCAGTTCCTCGTTTCTCACATTTTGCTGTTCTTTCCTGTTGGTTTGCTTTTTTATTTAGCATTAATCCGAGAATAGCACTTTTTGGACTTTTACATTGAAATTTCAACACTGACATATATAGCAATAGACACACAATTACAAATATCCATTTCTAGGTGGAAGAAAAACCCATCTAGGCAGGGATAGATCCTTAGACCTCAGAGTTGGCAGGTGAGGACATTACCACCGGGGCCGCAAGAGAGAAGTACATTGTTTCCCCTGTACTACTTTCTGTCTTCCTTGCGAAATGTTCCTTTAATATTCCCTTCTATAATTATGTTTCTAACGAATCCATTTGTGCCTCTAGGAGTGTATTCAAATTCATCTCTAGTTCTTTTTTATGAATTGAAGATTAATAATCTTTCATCTTTCCGCAGAAATATTCACGGATTAGCATTTTGTCTCAAGTTTTTAGAGCAGTCTCATTCGGAAAATTCCGAAGAAAATATTCCTATCATATTTTGCTCAATTTCTACAAGTAAGAATGCTTTTAAAAAAGTAATTTTTCTTTTGGGCACACGCGAAATTCATGGAATTTATCCATCAAAGCAGTCGAAACACATTGCACTTCCCAGCGAATTAGATTGTTAACTTTCAACTATGTCATACGTTGAAATGGCCTTCACAATCCGTACTTTGTTTGAATCTAGTTGTTCATAACAAATAGAATTGCTGTAGTAGTTAAATTCCTCTTGAGTCGCATTAATAGAGGTTTTATAGGACATAAGAATTGTGATGGAGGGTTGTTTACGCATACTGTTCTCATTATCATTCACGATTCAAGGCTCTTATTGCAAAAACGATTATGACTTCTTGTCGTTATGCCTTCTGTCACAATATGTATTTATTATTCAAGTGCTAGTGCGTCCCAACGATTGATTCAGACTTGTCTGCGAGGTTCTTCTGGTTTCTCCGTCCTTCGCGATGAGAAAACTTCTTTTCCCGCTTAGGTTATCAATCGTCTCGCATTGCATTGTTGTGCGTCGTCGTATATTTCTTGGATTAAAGTCTGTCCCTGTTATTTTTGGTTTTATATTTGATTTTTCATGCTCCTTTCATTCGTCTCACGTATCCGTTTTATTTCTTATTTGAATGTGTGCACACATATGGTATGCGATCAATAGTCCGAAAGGAAAATGTCGAATACTTGGTGCAGTCATATGATTTGTATCAGTTGAGGATCCTTGAGGACACAAGTCTCTCTCTCTCCCTCGACAGAAGCGAGGAATAGCGCTGAATTATGTGTATCTCCGTTTGGGGATATTACTATTTTCCGTTCCTTGGAAAGCCCTTGAGAATCTTCAGTTCTGATTCAAAACTAGGTTAAGATTTTCTCATGATGGGAGAGAAGAAGGTGGAAGAAAAAAATGTCTATGAACTGCAGTTGTCGCATTTAGGACGTGATATGTCTGGAAATCCTTGCAGTTAATTTTATAATCAGTATTGCGTCACCACACTATTTTTACGCAGTTACTGATGACTGAATAATTAGGATTGGTAAATAGGCACTATTTTTCTTCATTCGCTCCGAAGTGTGTGTCTAGGACATCGAATTATAATTAAAAGTGTGCTTCGAAGAAGAATCATCTGTCCGTGCTTTTATGAGGTAAGGCCACACACTCATAGGCCCCGAAACGTACTGGGTTTCACGAAGCCTTTCTAAATTCCTTTGATGCATTTCTTTTGTAACTGATTAATGTGTGTGTGTATGTATATTTATATATTATTCCTGTGCTCATCTTTTGTGTGTTCCTATTCCTTTCGGAGGGCGTCCGCAACTTTGGGAGTCTTCAACATCTTCTCTACCTTCCCGAAACAACTTCTGCCTCTCGGAAACGCCCGATCTACCCATGGCGTTATCACCATAAGCTGCCTTGAGCATGTCATGGGAGTTTTTCCCGGTTTAGCCCAGTTTCACGCAAAATTTGGTGGCTTGGCGCCGGCCCAATAACCGGTTCATGACGGAACATAACGAGGTCACGTGATAGAGGTTTCGAAAAGGAACGACCCGCACTCCGCAAAGTCTGGGAACCAACTCCCACCGGCCTCCTGACTTTCCTGAGAGTCCCCTCCCTCGAACCCAGCCAGGGAAACCGCCGCCCGTCCGTCCATCTGGGAAAAAATAAGACATACTATCTTTGAGACATACCTTGTATATTCAACGTGAAATAATCGTTATCCGCTTACGTATTGCACACGTATATATAAATGTTTGTTTTGTAACTTTGTTTATGGAAACCGGTGTTATTTATATATCTCTGTATCTATATAAATATCTCTGTATTGTTGATTTGTTTGTAGCAACAAACGAATGGAAATCCCACTCGCCTATACTGATTGAGATGCATGTGTAAATTCTACGCAATTATTCGCAATGAAAAAAAACGACTGTCATGTTATTAAAAAAGAAAAAAGGAACATTATTGAAGGGGATTACAGACTCTACGGAGTGTCACGCATGTAGGGGTGCAGTCAATTTTTGTACAATAAGAAGAGATGGAAGGTATTGAACACGTTCTTCTAATAATCTTAATGTTTAATAAATTCCAAAAATGAAGGTTTATTCAGCTAGAATATCATTCTTCCTTCACCAAATTAGTGTCTACTATTGTAGATCGCATGTGAAATGAGTTGCAAATAATTGTGATGATATTTTTAACTGATTACATATTTATAAGAGTGACTGTTACTTAGTCCAGTGTCATCGGTACACTTCTTTTATCTGACAATCTCCTTCATCGACGATTGAAGCCATCGATCCTTCCCGAGGCAGGCTATCAACCTTTTCCCTCTGGATGTTTACCTTTAGTGAATTCGTGTTCCATCCAGTAATGTCAAGAATAATTTTTTGGACGCTTTGTGTACCCTTCCCCCCAACTTTCGCGCCCTGTCGATCGCCCTCAACCCTAAAATGATGTCACGCTGCTCCGATTATCTCTCTCCCCCACTCTTAATAATATTTCAGGAAATCCTAGCCTTAGCGTGTTGTTTGAAATTTGCTCCATTCTTTTTGGTGGCGTGATGGATTCTCTTCAAGATATTCGCGTGTCTTCGACTCGGTAGAAGACAAACAAAACTTCTCAAAGGACACGAAAGTGTTTGGAAGAGAATAAGAATCATAAATCGCTATGGCTTTTTCGAAAATATCGTTCTATATATATGCGTTTGTGTGTGTGCATATATATATATATATATATATACATATAGTACTCAGAGGTGAAGAGGGGCCTGATATAGAGTAGGATGATGGATTTTGTGTTTTGTTAGGAGTAATAAAATGTTTGTTTGTTGTTGTGTCCATCCATAAACCTACCTTAACCGGTAGATTACCTTAAAAAAAAAAAAAAATATATATATATATATATATATATATATATATATATATATATATATATGACATAATAATGATATCTTAAAAAATGAGAGGATAGGTTAAAGGGATTTCAAGTGATTCTTCTATAAATAGAATTGAAATTAAGTTCTTTCTTTGCTTAATGATCCCATCTGACGCATTGTCACTGGTGACTAAACTCTCCACTTCCTCCCCCAACTAACGTGCCTGATGTTATTTATGGCCGTAGTTGGGCATAAAAAGAGACGAGAGATTCCACGAAGTTATAAAAATGATCGAACAGTTTCATGTCAACCTTGGAACAAAAATAGTGTGGACTAGGAGGAGATAGTGGGGGAATGAAATGAGGAAAATAATGTCTGTGTGCCTTTTGTGGTTGTAGTCCAGAAACACCTATGATTACGCCTAGCTTAAGTGACGTATCGTGCCCGAGAATCAGTCACCTTAGACAAATGCCTTGGGTGTTTTTTGCTGCTGGTACTTAATCCAACATCCTCAACAACTGACTTCGTACTTTAACTTTTAATATGCATTAGACTGATATTTTGCGTCTGCACGTGTGATCTCATCCTTGTGTACATATGATCTACGTTTTGATATTACACGCAATCTCTGTAGGTAATGTAAACCACCTAGGCATATTTACGAATTGATTCATTCAATGAGCCTCCTTGAAGATCCTATGACTGTACGGAGTTAATTATTCGTAAACATGTCATCAAACTTAAAATTAAAATTTCATTTTTTATCTCGAAAAACGTGCGTATTTGGAAAGGTAACTAATTCCCTTCATTTTATCATCAATTGTGACTAAAGTGCCTACACTTCTAAATGGTATTATGCATGAATTAGTTTTAGGAGTTGGATTTGTGTCAATACCAATTACCGTATAGCATATTTCTGAGTGGTATCTTAAAAGCTAAGATTTAACAAATTCCTGTGATCCTACAATATTGATCCACTTCGTTGCGATTGTTTTTGTGTTGTTGGCTTAGTGCTTTTGAATTTTTCTTAATAGCATATTTAAGTGTTTATTTACATGACGTAACACCCAACAACAATGGAAAGGCGAAATTTTCCCGCCACCATTGTTTACGTATGCAACGTGCTTTATGTCGTTCGCGTTTTGTTTGCATTTAGAGGGAGATATTGCCAGCATATGCTTTGACGCATATCGTTGATAACGCTTTCGAATTTACTCCTGCCATTCGGTTTACGTTTGACGTATCGAATGCTGCTTAATCAGCGGATCATTCTCTCTAAAACAGCGAGAAATTGTCTGCTGGCCAAGGACGTTCTTTGAGTTAGTTGAACCCATTGTGATTGAATGAATCGCCAAAACAAGACACAGTGCTGTTTATAGGTCACCAATCGATCTTCGCTCAGTTATTTTACCAATTTATTTAGTCCAAGGCCGTGTTTCGATAAATATACGTGTGTACTGCGGTTGACGTTTCAAAGATGGTGTCTCTGTTTCATGATCGGGGATTAACATTTGTTCGTAGATTGGCCTATAAGATGACCTTCGTCTACGTTAATGTGCCGCCATCATTTAATTGATCACTGCTCAAATCAAGGTTAAATAAAATTCTTAAAGTTGAGTAAGAGTGAGACTAAGACTAAGCTAAACAAAAAGAGAGTTTGTTTCTTCTTGCGAAACCGGTGGGGTTTTATTTCATGTGAAATATCGTATTCGTTAGTCAAACCGAGGCAAAGGCGTAATCGCGCGATGCTTTTGTTTCGTTGTTTGCTGCGTTATTAGCTATGTGTCGAAGAATGTAAAAGGAATCGTTCGAATTATCTTTTTTTCCTATCGCCGCTGTTATGCGTATCCAAATTATACTCTTATACTAATCCACTTCTAGTGGATTTCTAAAAAATATTATAATACTACAATTTCAGAGTGTAAAAATCATTCGCCTTGACTGGGATTCGAACCCAGATCCCTCAATATCCGGTCGAGTGCTTTAGCCACTTAAGCTACCGAGGCGTCCTCTTAAACTCTGAAATTTTGGGGCTTTTAAAGGACCTAGATGTTGTGACGAAATACCGTACATACAATGTCACAGGCATTCGTAGTCGTGCGCGAGGCGCCACAGTCCACGAGGTTAAAGCCAACTTTAAACACTTATGGTGTTTTCACTTTTTACTCTCTGAAATTGTTGCATTGAAATGCACATTAGCGGATGACTCCGTTAAAAGTTACTGTTGCGGCATCTCCCGCAGTTTCTTTGGAATTACAATACTAGTTTATCACATGTGCGTCAAGTCAAAAAGGTGAAAGTGTAACATTAACGTGCGATCTGAAAATGTTGAAGCCTATTTTGAAAATCATAATTGATAATGCGAATTACCATTTTGAAAAGTGGTAATATGAGTCAGTATTATTATAATTATTACATATATATATGTGTAATGATAAGTAATCTACTGGTTAAGTAAGGTGTTGGATGGACAGAAATGACCAAATAATTTCCTGACTCTCTCTCGTATACATATATATATATATATATATATATATATATATATATATGTATATATATATATATATATATGTATATATATATATATATGTATATATATATATATATATGTATATATATATAGATGTATGTATATATATATATATGTATATATATATATATATGTATATATATACATGTATATATATATATATGTATATATATATATGTATATATATATATATATATATATATATATACATTCAAACACGAAATCCCGCCAAACGGCGAATAAATACTCATATATACAGAAACAGATATAAGGAAAAGGGATAGGAACACATATAAAGGATGAACACAATAGAGGTGGGGAAGGCGGAATCGAACGGATCACAAGAGTAAAAATGTTTCCTCAACCGGGACTCGAACACCGGATCTTTCCACTTGCCGGGCGGATGCTCTTAACCACTTGAGCTATCGAGGATAGTCAATTTACCCTGAGATCCGTGGGTCTAATATGTCGCCAAGCGCCCCGATTCTTTCAGCCAAGAGATGGCGTCAGGGGGCTGTTTCACCCACCAAAGGAGAAATAGACAATACACAAGGAAAGGAAAGGACAGTGGGTTAGAATTCATACAACATCATACAGGAAAGGAACAGTGCGTTTCGTGGCACGCATAGCCAGAAGAAAGAGATGAGCCACATTGGCCAAATACACATTCAAACACGAAATCCCGCCAAACGGCGAATAAATACTCATATATACAGAAACAGATATAAGGAAAAGGGATAGGAACACATATAAAGGACGAACACAATAGAGGTGGGGAAGGCGGAATCGAACGGATCACAAGAGTAAAAATATTTCCTCAACCGGGACTCGAACACCGGATCTTTCCACTTGCCGGGCGGATGCTCTTAACCACTTGAGCTATCAAGGATAGTCAATTTACCCTGAGATCCGTGGGTCTAATATGTCGCCAAGCGCCCCGATTCCCATCTCTTTCTTCTGGCTATGCGTGCCACGAAACGCACTTTTCCTTTCCTGTATGTTGTATGAATTCTAACCCACTGTCCTTTCCTTTCCTTGTGTATTGTCTATTTCTCCTTTGGTGGGTGAAACAGCCCCCTGACGCCATCTCTTGGCTGAAAGAATCGGGGCGCTTGGCGACATATTAGACCCACGGATCTCAGGGTAAATTGACTATCCTCGATAGCTCAAGTGGTTAAGAGCATCCGCCCGGCAAGTGGAAAGATCCGGTGTTCGAGTCCCGGTTGAGGAAATATTTTTACTCTTGTGATCCGTTCGATTCCGCCTTCCCCACCTCTATTGTGTTCGTCCTTTATATGTGTTCCTATCCCTTTTCCTTATATCTGTTTCTGTATATATGAGTATATATATATATATATATATATATATATATATATATATATATATATATATATATATATATATATATATATATATATATATATAAGCGGGTCGCGGTAGTTCCGGGGGTTAGAGCGTTGGACTGCTGACCGGAGGGGCCCGGGTTCGATTCCCGGGCAAGGCACTCTGGGCACCTGCAGCTCCACCCAAGCTATGTGATTTTTCGGGTACCAGATCTTCCTGGGAAACCATAACCGGCACAGGGAAAGGAACTGGCCCCCTACCCTGATGTGTGAATTTCACACGCCGTCGGGCTTAGTACTGAGTGAACTCTACCGTCACCTACCAAACCGGCCTTCGGGTTGATTACTGTGTTTATTTTAGAAATATATATATATATATATATATATATATATATATATATATATATAATGTTTATTATAATTGTTCGTCCTTCATATTTGGTTGTGCAATAAAAGTAGAAGCCCAGTAATGAGTACTTCTAAGTATCATGCCTCTAAACTGTAGATATGTAATCCGGTCACCGTAGATGCTAGGTGCAAATTGTACGGAACTAATTGCTCTCCGTCTTCATCCGAAACCTTCCCCGTGTTTTCTTCTTCTTCTTCACAAAAAACCGCGTCACGCATTTCCATGACCACAGCAATTCCTTCGAAATCTCACTTAAAAGTCGACTGAGTGGTCACGATAATAGTGACCTCCAAACGGTCATTATTGTTGTTGTGCCTTTTCTAATCCGCTTGAACGTAAGGTCGCGGCGACCGTCCGATTCCTTCGGGTCTTGAGAAATCTCGCGCCGCCTATCCTAGTCGGTGAGAGGAAGAGGGCGTGGGGTGAGATTTCCTCCTCGACGGGAGAGGGAATTGAGAACTTCTTTAAGAGAAGAGTGGGGGGGCAACGCGGAAGCTCTGGGACTTCCACCACCTCACGGGAAAGTTGTCTCCCTTTGCCCGGTTAATCTCCCGGGGCACGAGATTACAGGGATAAAACACAAATCCGCCCAGGCATGCGAGAGCCACTCCGATTAAAAAGACTTCTCGGTCACTCGTTGTGCATTCACCCCCTCCCCATCTGGACGGGGGTTTCGCAAGTGTGCTCTCGCATCCGAGGCGTGAGACGGCATCTTTACAGCAGTGTCTCGCCCCTCGTATTCTCGTCGTTTTCTCCGAAAAATCCGAAAACACTCAGATTTCTTAGTGATAAAATTCTTGAAAAATCCTGTAAGACACACGCACACACAGACGGAAGATAGTAACGCGAATCGAGAATTTGAAATTAGGGAGCCGTTGTAGTATTGAGACCAGGTGCGCGGTCGGCATCGTCGTCATAAAACTATAATAAGACAAGCTATATTAACGCATGTGATAGACATGTCTCAGCTGATGCCAACAATGGTAACTACTGTAGTTTCCCAGATAAACAAGATGGCGTCTTTCAGGAAACCATTTTGTATACGTACATATTGAAATTATCGAGAAATGTGAAATTAAACTTATATAAACGCCCCAAAAAATTCGGTTCCTTGCTTTCATTAATTGAATTGCAGTCGTTTCTCCATTAATAATTTTTTTTCGTCCTTATAATTGCTCCCGGTTAAATCCCCATGGGAACAATGTCAACAAATATGAAATTTTAAATATACAACAGGTCGTGTTTCAGGAACGGACTTTTCTGTGCACTTCCCCCCCCCCCCTGCTATTCTGGCAGGTCTTGGACATAACTTCTGATAGTAATCTCGATGAAAATGTGGAAATGGTAGAATCGTCATATTTCCGGGGAGTTTCCTGAGGGTGGGTCTCAAATTTTTTTCTTTTACAATCGCGTTGGAAAAGAATCGTATCTAGGAAATGAATTTCGACCCCAGTCTGGCGGGGTAAGTAACCCCACTAATCAACCAGAAACTTACTTTTTTTTAAAATTTGAGTTTTTTGAATGGTGATCTATTTTATTTGCGTAATTAATTAAATTAAATTTTTTGTTTTTTTTTAAATTTGATTATGATATTCTGGATGACGTGTGATATTTACATATCAATTTAGTTGTTGCGGGGATCAGCTCCTTTTTTCCCTACAGCCAATTTGGTTTCTCAAGAAGGATCTGGCACTCAAAAGAAATCACGCCGCTTTGTTGAAACTCTTTAAGGCTTTGCCCGTAATCGAACCCTATGAACTCCCATCAGTATTCCAGAGCTGTACCAACTGGACGTACGTTCTCCTCCCCAACTGCAGAAACGTTCCGTCGACATTGCTAGGGTTCGTACAGGTATTAGTGACTCATAACCTGCGGCCCATCGCTGCTCAGTATGCGGCCCCCAACCGGGAAGAGGCTAATTTTAGAAAAAAATGAAGCGATAAATAATTGTAATTCAGGTAATTTATTTTCTTTTTCGTAGCGTTTTAGCATTGAGAAACTGAATATCGTTGTTAAATTTCATTTAAATATGTCTGTTTCTTAGTTCCTCGACGTGCATGCCCGAAATATTCCAAGTTTATTTAAATGCTCGGAAGTAATGTCTATATCAAGTGAAGTTTTTATAATGCGGCTAGGTCAGAAAATATCGTTCTTTTGGGTTCCTTGGCAGACGAAGATAGTTCATCACTAATCAAGATTTAATGTAGAACATCAGGAATGGAAATTATTTCGTTTTGGCTTGTTGTGTTTTGTTAAAACTAAACGAAATCATTGATGTGGTACTCAATCTCAAACCGTAATCGTTGGAATAATATCTTCGTGTTTATTTTTTTAAATCTTACGCAATGCGCTCTTCCTTACTATTCTCTTTTTATTGTCTCGCGTCCTTCGGCTTCCCCCCCATTTGGAGCCGTTTGTGGAAGACGTTAAAAAAAAGAGGTTGAGAATCAATGAAATATTACGTTTATTAGTTCGAATGTTGTTTTTCCTGTGGTTTAAAAACATAATATTCTACTGATGACTTCACTTTTTTGCATCATTCTAAAATTTCCTGGATGGGATTGCCTATCTTGCAGTAGTAATAATAGAGACATCACTTATTTTTAATTTTATCCTGTAGTATTTCGTCGAAATGTTGGATTCCAAGAGGGCATAAATAAACCCCGAGAAGGATACGCTGGATACTGGGCGCAAATTTACACACCAACGACGCCACCGAAATAACCAGACCATTCTGAGGTTCAATGCCAAATAATGGTCTCCTTTAGGAAGAGAATCGATGATCATTTGTAATACCCTCACCATATGCAATAAACTTGGGCCAAGTCCCAGACTTATTTTCGGTGAATATTAAGATTGTCCCGCGATTCCAGATGTATGAATACCTACGATTGCTTTCGTGCATCAATTTGAAATCATTATTTTTTTGTAAGATCTTCTAGAACGAATTCTCCTCATGTTTGGCGCATGTACCAAGCGCATTGAAAAGACGCAGTGCATCGATATCCTGAAAAAAAAGTAATTCTACTGAGGTTGAATTTAAGGCTTGGTGAACGAGTGAGTGAACTACACGGTTGCCCGGGGAGATGTCTCTGTCTGGTGATCTTAATCCCTTCTCCACTGTCTTCTGTATCCCAGATTTATCTTGGAAACCATTTACGACAAAGAGTTAAGGATACATCTCTCATGGAGATGTGTTCTAAAACTTCTTAGGGTTAGACGATGCTTTTGAGATGTGGACATATAGAAGAATGGTAAAATTAAAATGGACGGAGGAACGGAATGAAAGACATGGTAATGGGAGAGGATAGGTTATTTGGAGAAATTTCGAAAAAAAAGGAAAGGTAGAGAATGCAGGGATTTTTGTAGAATATGGCAATGGAATGTTGATGATGACTATTGTATACAAAAGAATTTTTGAGGAGACAAGTTTGGGGGGAAATAAGATTTGCCGTTTTCGGCATCATGAAGCGATGATAGAAGTTAGTGAAACGGATAAATACTCTTAGTTTATTATAATTGGGGAAGGGGGTTCAGTTTCATGTTGGCCTAGTCCAAAAAGTGTTGCAGTGCCTAGCCTTATGCGTCCATCAGAAATATCTCTTTTGACCTTTGGCCAAATGCAAAATAAAGGGTATAAGCATTGGCGTAAAGCCCTTACCATCACTTGATGACTCTGATCTTCAGATTTATGTCCCTGTGACGCGAAGTACAAGCTGACTCGTTAATGATGCTGAAAGAGAGAATATTAATTATTTTTATGTCCACATAATCGAAGTAAAAATTATATCAAAAAGTTCTATGTAGAGCATTTCTTCAAAAGGTTAAATTGGCGGATGCTCGCAAATATTTCTCTCGATTTTCAGCCTCTTTGTGCATCATTCGATGGCCGCTCTAGTATTGTGTATAAATCGGAAATAAAGGTTTTTTGTTCGCCCGGTTTGATGTCGGTATAGCTAAGCCTTCCTCTGTCACATATGCGAGCAATGAAAATGTCCAAATACACTTACATCTACACAAATACTCCGCGATTCACCAAATCACCAAAACAATGTGTGGCAGGGGATGCAAGCACTAGGTGGAAAGGGTGTAAGGGATAAGGAGGGTGTCTAAAAAGGGGTGAAGGAAAGAGGAAACAAAAACACGCACCTATGATCCCTGAAAAGACGTGCATTACGGTGCACTAATACAAGAAAAATCGAAAAGTAAATTTCTAATATTTCTAAAAAAAGTTTCTAATATATTTTAAATATTGGCGGGTCAGAACAAAGTTGTACGCATGCAGCGCCAACTATTTTGTTTACAAAGCCACTGAATTAATTATTTTGATTCAGTTGTCGTTTGGTTGTTGATGAATGCAGATAACAACAATGTCCGCGAAAATCGTTCCTCCCACCTCTTACGAAGTGCGTGCTGTGATTCGATTTTTGTGTGTGCAAAAGGATCAACCATCAGCAGCCACAATTCATCGTGAGTTGTGCCTAGTTTATGGACTTACCGTAATGAGTGAAGGAAAAGTTAGACAATGGTGTCGAGACTTCAAAAATAGCCAAACATATGGGCATGATGAAGAGCGGAGTGGCAGGCCCAGTATCCAGAGCGATGAAATCGTTCAACAAGTGGAGCAAGAACTGCTGCCATTTGATTTATGATTGACAATTGGTACATAGGCTGACAAATTTCCCCTTATTGGACGCACCTCTGTTTATACTCGATTGTCATGAAATAGCTCGGATATTGCAAATTGTGTGGAAGGTGAGTACCAAAAATGCTTAGTGACCAGCAAAAAGATCAGATAATGTTGAGTGAACTAACGTTTTTGGACGGCTACCGACAAGACAGAGATAGCACCTAGCGCGACTATTTCCTCTCCTTGCCCTTGAAACACTGGCTTGGCGAACATCGTTTTTAAGACGACGAGTAACTCAAGACCGCCATTGTCAGCTGGTTCAGTTCTCAGGAGGTGGTGAACTTCTGTGTTGATGAAGGATTAAAGTAACCGGTGCGGCGTTTCGAAAAGTGCTTAAAAGTGAACGGCGATTACGAGGAATAGTGGAGTAGATTTTGGAGGAAACTAAAACTGTCAATAAAAACTTTTTCTAACAAGTACATATATATTTTAATGACTAAATGACCTTTACTTTTCGAGTATACCTCGTGTGTATATATATATATATATATATATATATATATATATATATATATATATATATATATATATATATATGAGGTATGCTATCTATCTATATAAATACAAACATGCAAATATTCTTGCACATGGCTATAGATATAATGAAAAGGGATAGAAACACATAAATTACAAACACAGGAGAGGTGGGGGAGGCGGAATCGAGCAAAGTACAAGTATAAAATGTTTTCCTTGACTGGCTCTTGAACCATGGATCTTATATGTACACATACATGTATATATGCACATGTTAGCAGAAAAGTTTTCAACATTTGTTAATTTTACCACTACAGAGGCTCTTATGTATATTCGCTAAGACATGCGTACGATAGAGATCTGTGAACGTTCGCCGTTCGTTCTCTCGAAATATTTCTCGAATTCGTGACTGAGAATTCCGCAGTGATGCCTCGTAAGAAGTAAAGTCGTAATGTTTTCTCGAATTCCGCACGAAGTTGCGGTGAAAGGTGTTTCACGCGGTGAACATCGAGGAGATCGACGGAAAAGAAGTAATGATTCCCACCATCATTACGCCTCCCAAATTGAAGCGTGCTTGCGTGTTTACGTGCCATGATGAAAGCGGCCATGACCAATGGTCCACCATATCATAATGGAACATTAATTATCAAAGCCTCAAAAATGACCTCTTCGGTCCTTCATCCCTCTCGGAATAATTAATCGTCCTATCGGTGCGAGGCGGTCGTATAACGTGAAATCGAAACGGTATCCCCCCCCCCCCATATGGTATCCTACACCATGGTCAAACCCCAGAAAAAACACATTTTCTCTCCCCATCAGTGGGTCGCGTTTTTTTTCACTCCTAACAATTGGGAACTAAATTAATTGGTCAAAAATATGTATTCATTTACCTACTATGCTCCATTACATGGGGTGGAGAAACCTCAAAGAAATCCAAGTGTAGAATAACTCAGCTGAAAAGGCGTTTATGGGGAACTGACAACCCCTATACCCGTACCCAAAGAAGATAAAAGTTCGAACAAAAAAGCCATTTGTGAACAAAATTGCGTGGAGTATGGCATTTAAATGGATCAGAGACGTGGAGAGTAGAAGCCTTCGAAACTTGGTGTTGAAGACGAATTCTGAAGAATAAATGGAGACATGGTGAAGGGGGAGTGGATTGGCGGGTATTGAGGGAAAGAATGCAAAGATGAACATTTTGATTGGCTATGGGATGTTTAAGGGAGAACGTGGCATGTAGTGGGGAGAACGTTGTTGGGAAAGCGAGGTTAGGGTGAGGAAAAGAGGATAGGTGCATTTTGGACCGAATAAATGAATCGATGAGGGAAGTTTGCGAAATTGAAGAAGGGTTTATTGCATTGTCGAATGCCAGGTTGTATTTTTGGTAAGGAGATGCAAAGGAATTCATCATTTTTCGTTGCATAGCCTATGTCAATCCAAAATATACCTCAATCGGTGGATTATCAACAAAAAAATTAGTAATGAGGAACACTCACGGGCTTTTTGGGACCAAACGAGTTGCATCATCAGCAGAATAAGAATAGTTTTTTCACGAAATTTCACTTGTTTCTCCAAATAGTTCGATTTTTCCTACGATATCGTTCAAATTTAAATTATATGTATGTAAGTATATACATTTAAGCATAGATATGTGTATATATATATGTATATATATATGTATATATATATATATATATATATATATATATATATATATATATATATATATATACATTCAAACACGAAATCCCGCCAAACGGCGAACATATACTTCCCACTTCTCCGGTGTTTGTCCTCTATATGTGTTCCTATCCCTTTTCCTTATATCTGTTTATATGTAAATGAGTATTGGTTCGCCGTTTAGCGGGATTTCTTGTTTGAATGTACACACACACACACACACACACACACACACACATATATATATATATACGCATATAAATATATATTTGTATATATAGTTCTTTATTTATATGTATACGCTCGTATATAAACCCATGTACTATATACATCATACACACATAATTAATGTTATCCATTGCATTGATTTACGAGATATTTCGCAAATTCCTGCATTTACTTCCCATGCTCGACTTTAAGTCAGATAGTATGTGTCCCCCTGATCCAGAATAAAAGTTTCATAATTCCTGCCTGTAATATTCGCAGCCTTGGCCGTGATATTTAACTGACCTCACCTGTCGCACGCACTCTCAAGTGGCCATGACATCAAAGGCGCAGGTTGCGCCGAATCCACTCAACCGCCCATCAGTCCTTTGCAAACAAAGAGATGAAATAAATCTGAAATTTTCACTCGACGGACGTCTTTAGAAAGAAACATTAGGGACGCCTCTGAAATTCGAGTCGAAAGAGTCAAGTAGAAATTCGTGAAGCATTTAGTTTTAGTTAGTCGTCAGATTGATTTTCGAGTTGATGCAAACAACCGATTCCTTTTCGGCACGAAATGTGTACAGAAACAAATGAATCCCCAGGATTGTGTTCACTGGTGCCCTTTACGTTTTTTCGTACGAAATGGCCACGGTACTGCATTTCGCTTGTTTTTCTCCATTAGAACGTCGAGAATTGTGAGGAATCGCCTCGAGGAAGTCGAACCAGTTTATCCCTTTTTTCACAATGGGTCGTAAAATAGTACCTGCTTCGCAGTCTTCACTTAGCGAAGGAATATTTTTTTTCCATTTCCTGTTTCGGCCATCAGCCTGAAGCCAGCTATCGATCTGTTTAACGAGGAGACTGCTCGTCTCCTTCGCCAAGAGACTCGGCTTCTCTTCCATTCGTGGGTCGGTTTTTACCCAGTTTATGTGAACTAATGACCTCAAAAGGTATGACCAAGTTCAGCAGGTTAATATCTTCCGTCGAATAATGAAAGACCGTGGGAGGAATTAATTGTCGAAACTCAGATTTAAATGAAAATAGTAGTTAAATTAGTTTTCCATAAGTTCCTATAAAAACATACCCCGTAATTTCAGATTGACCATCGGATACCGTTCCATTTAGAAAATTTTCGAATATGATCCTAAGCACTCGTGCACTAAGCTAGGGTGTGGAGAAAAGATTATTAAAAGACTAATAGACAATTTAATTGTAAAAGTAATAGTAAAAGACTTCATTAAGAGTGTAGTTTCTCACAGATTTGAGCCGTGGTCTATGGGGCAATAGGCTTAGCGTAGATTGCGGCTTTTAGAGGAAGTTATCCATCTCGGAAGAGATAATTAGTCTGTGGTTAAATGTATTAGATTTTTAATCTCACGATATGGGTTTCGACACTTCTTCAGCTTGCTACTATTATATATATATATATATATATATATATATATTCACATACATATAATATACATATTTTTATTCACACATTTATTTATTTATTTATGGGGGTCGTGGTAGTCCAGGAGTAGGACGTTGGACTACTGACGGAGGGCCCGCGTTCCGATTCCGGGCAAGCCTCTCTGGGTACCTGCAGCTCCACCCAAGCTATGTGATTTTTCGGGTACCAGATCTTCTTGGGAAACCGTAACGGATGTAGGGAAAGGAGCTGGACCCCACTGAGAGGAAAACAAACTCTGAAGTTTATAAGTTAGGAAAAGGAGGAATTCGCTGTTTGGGGAAATCCGAATATGGCAGGAAAAGTGATTTGAGAGACTATTGAAAGGTAGTGTGATGTTGAATGTTGTGTCAGAAGGCAGAAAGCGGACATTTAACGGTGTAAAACAGCCTTGACCGGGACGGATTTCATGGCGTGGAATTGAGGATGGATTTTAAGTCTGTGAAATTCCTGCTTTTTGTAGAACTTAGTTCGATGACTCTGCTATCAAGTGACGGTCGCGGCATTTAATGCATTCCTTTGAATTTGTCAGGAAAGAGAATGTTGTGTCAGGGCATTGCATTTTTAATCTCACGAAATGGGTTTTGACACTTAAAAACGTATGAAGAGAGTTGCGGGAATAAATAGAGTTGCATGTCCACATTTATGGCGATGAGCTCAATGAGGAATATACCGCTGAATAATTGGTTTGTACTTGAGTGAATAAATGGCGTTTCACTACAGTGTGGGTACTCTTTCCTGTATTGTAATTCCATTCCGAAAGTGTTCTTGCCATGCCAGTGTCATTTTCCGTTCATTGACTTTTGTGATTTCCTTTCTTAATCTGACCTCTTGTGGTGGCGCCTTGGGTTGCGTTTGATCTTCGAGACCCCTTTCATTTCAATGAGATTGGAGTTGAATTATTTACTCAGAGACCGTGGAGTCGGGAATATAGTAAGGTCAATCTACAACTTGTCTTCCATACGCCATATTACTAATTTCGTATTGGAAGATGGATAAAACTCTGGGTCTAATGAGTCATGTTTTGTTTAGAGGAAGGAGGCAGCTGATTCACCATGACAATCTGTAACATATTCATGAGGTGGTCCATGAATAGGAAACATCAATGATCGCACCAAAGTATAATTTCTCTCGAACGAGTTTTTCAAATGTCCCAGATCAGTTGCTCTACCCGAATATTAAAAATTTTAATTTTAAATAATATCATTATGACATCGTTGAAAATAAAATAAACCTACACCAGCCTATTTCTCAACTCAGCCAACTTCCCCACTCGCTGCTAAATTTCTTTGCGAAACGGCGGATGCATAAACGGCAATTGCTTCATAAATTAGCTTTGGGAACAAAACGGAAGAAGCGCCTAAAGAGAAATTGTTCGATATCCATGGAAGAATGAAGAAAACTGTTTAGGAGAATGAAAATGTTAGGAATTTTTGAAAAAGTAACTAAATTAGTACTGCGTTGTGATCGTGTTTTGTTGTCACTGCGCCATTGCATACTATTTAAAATAATAAGATATTCCTTTTTCAAGGTAAAGTACAATATCCAGGAATGAACATTTATGATTCTTGATGCATAAGATCAATTGGGTATACAAGGATCATTCCATGCTGTTATTAGAGCGAAAATCTCTTATCTGTGTCGTTACACTTATATTAAATCTATAACCTTGTCCGCACATGAAGTAACACACGCGTCAGTTCCCACGAGTCGAGTAGAGAATGCGAGGCGCCAATTTCTTGACGAAGGCGTCTTTTACACGTATCGCACAGATACGTCCACAAAATGTCCCCTAAGGCGACGCAAGGACATCTGGTGTGTGGTTTTGGTAGGGGAACAGCCATGTATGCACAAATATTAGTTCATGCGTGCATGCCAATAAATTTTTGCACGCATGCAAAAACATGCGTACACATAAATGCCTGAATACATCATTCAGCAATTAGTGTGTTAGACTTAGTCGAGGTTTTATAGTGTCTCGTTAAACTGAAGGCTAACTTAATTACCTCCGGTTAAAGCCAATACTTAATTGAATGACCGCTAGTTTGGTTAAAAAGCTACCGTTAACCGGCTCAATAACTGACGGACCATGTTGCTATGGTTAAAATGTTTATATTCACTAATAAACAACGTTGTCTGATTATAAAATCTAATTCTGCAGTAATCTCCAAGTTCCGTCAAGTTTCGCATTAACTAACGACTGGATTTAACGAGACACAAATAAAACTGGACCTTATTCATTCCTATTTTTGTTTTGAAGTTAATATATTCCGGTGCGTGGGTAAAATTTGATAATAATTACTTATCGTGAGAGGGAAGAACGAAAGCCTCATGAATCTGTCACGTGACGCTCTTTATCTCGTATCTCTCTCATTTAATCCCGTTGGTCTAATCTACCAATATACAATTTGTAGCCAAAATAATTCACTCGTTATCGCAATAAAACCAAGTGTCCCGTGCCTTTCTAAAAGTTTTTTTTAAGTCTTGTGTGTTTTTTTGTGAATCAAGGGACTCCAAACCGAATATTCCCTCAGTACATAACCATTCACGCTTACTCTATTCTCGTTGCAATTTTTTACTGCATCCCGCGGATATTCTCTGGATCTTCGGATTCCTTAGATGACTTTTTCTCCCATAGATAACAAATAATTGCCGCGTATTCCAAAATTGGCCTTAACTAAAGCGAAGTAACTCCTCTTTTTCTCTTACTTTGTCATTAAATTTTCCTAAAACCTACATAATGGAACTTAGCTTCTCTATGGCCGACCCACGTATTCTTCCATATGAGCGTACCTCATGAAAGGTTTAACGTACGTAATTGTAATACCTAACTATTTGAACTTTTACTAGATGATTAAATCGACCCCATCTATTTTATACTTTTAAGTCTTGTCGTTCTTTTATTTTGATGGAACTTTGCGAAACGTTTCGAATGAAAAGGCGTCCGTTGTTGCAAAATTTCTCCCTTCACGGCCTTTGCCATTGGGGTTCAGATCAGTGTTGATTGTAGAAGTGTGACAACAATGGACGCAGCTTTATCCGATATCCTATCGATCGAAAAGTGCCGTAACAGGCACCGTTAACTTACCCATTTCTCGCATGATAACTGGCGAAAATGAAGTGGGAGTACCGAACCATTTTCATCATCAGCAGCAATAGGCTTATGGGTCTGTTCCCGATCGATGATCCATCTCCCTCGCTTTCTATCTCTCTCTCTCTTTCTCTTGGACGGCCTACATCGGACCTCTTTTATTCCTACTTTAAGTTAACAAAACACTGGCTCCGAAGTCACTAGTAAGATACGTTAATTTGCCGACGATGCAGTCGTTATCGAGATATCCGTGATCCTGAGGACAGATGTCCTTAATGCTATGCAACGCTGACGCGACACCTTGCAATTAGAATCAACCTTGAAAAGTGCGCAGTGATGAATTTTTGGAAAAAGAGAAATTACCTCCCCAACGCCTACTGAATCGGGAACACCGAAATGGAATGTTTAGACTCAATTAAATACCTAGACGTTACCCTCACTCACGATCTCTCCTGGGTGAAACACATACGGGGAATGTGTGGACAAGCTAACAAAAAATTAGAATTTATTAGAAGATTACTTGGTAAATGTGATGAAGAGGTCAAAGAGAGATGTTATCTGTCGTTGGTTAGGCCTCATTTAGAATATACTTCAAGTATATGGGATCCGTGATTCGAAATCGTATTGATTGCCGAATTGAAATGCTTGCAGCGTAGAGGAACCAGATTTGGAAAACGTTGTTATGATAAAATTAGTAGCGTACCCAAAATATTAGGGCAGCCAGGCTTAGAATCACTCACGGAGCGAAGGTTAAACTACAGATTCAAATTCTTGCATAAATTGGAAGGGGATCTCTTCAGCAGTGATGTTGAACATGCATTATTACCCCCATCGTACTACGGTAGGAGAGATTATGTCAATAAAATTAGTGAGATTAATTGTAGAAGAGATAGATATAAGATGTCATTTTTTCCACGAACAATAAGGGATCATAATAACATTTTCCGACAGCGTTAGGGTCATGTTCGGATAAAATTTAGTCTAGTGTGTATTCACCCCCTGCCACACACCGTAGCGGTGGCTTACAGGGCACTAAAATAAAAAAATAAGCTTGTAGTGCTCAATTTAAACAAATTTTGCCTTATTATCAATGGAATGTACCGTATTTCGTTTGAATTTTCCCTAAGCATCGATTGGCACCTTCTTAAAGTATTACCATTCATACGCGAATTCTGCAGTTTATCAAGAGATTATGTCTGAGAGGTTTTTACCTATTGGAAAGGAATGGGGAATATAGGAGAGCTTTTAAGTGATTGGTTTGAGGTGAGGGGTTTTCCAATTCATCTATGATCCGCGGAGCCCCAGAGTCCGATAGTTCTGATATCCGTTAAATCGTTTTTTCATCTTTCATCCCTCAAAAGTAATTTGAATTTAAAAACTGCCATTATAAACCCGATGGTCGTTTTGATATGGGAAAGTGGTGCTAACCCAATGTCCGACGCAGTGTGATATTCGCATATCAACAGGGTAATAAGGGGAGCCAGTTCCTTTCCCTGTGCCGCCTATGGTTTCTCAGAAAGATCTGGTACTTGAGAAATTACACAACTCGTATAAGACGAGGATGCCCGGAGACGTCACCCGGAATCGAACCCGGGCCCGTTGGTACGTAGCCAGTGCTCTGCCCTCTGTGGGCTATCACGTCCATACAATAAAAAATAATTGATCTGAATGTGTAAGCACTACTTGAAGGAAAAATGACCAAACAAACACAGTCCACAATCACCCCATCGGTCGTTCTTGATAAATGAGGCAAGGTCTCACTAATGTTAAGCTCAACATACTATAGGGTATAGTGGTGAAGAGGAGGGCCTTAGTTCCTTTTCACGTGCCAACTGTGGTTTAGGAAGGATATCTGTTACCCAGAAGGGGACGCAACCGGGAAGAAGCTGGAAGCGTCTGGAGTCATCGCTAGGGATTTTTACACAGAACTCTCCGTATAGTTTCCGAGCACTCCACAAGCCACTGAACCGTCACTCTGCCCTGAAAAATACGAACGTGCATAATTGATAAACTTCAGATTTGAACCCAGCAGCAGAAATTGCTATTCCAGAAGAGAAGCAGTTAACCCATTTGATGTGACTCTGCACTTGATTTTTTCTGTATGTTTGCTGTTGATTTTGTCTGTTGTGCCGTCCAAGTGTTATATTGCTCTCGTGAGTGCTCTGCATCATAAATAAATAAATAAATATATATATGTATATATATATATATATATATTATATAAATAAATGTATATATAGAGATTTATAATTATATAGATATATATTTTATAAAAATAAATATATATATACACACACACAAACATATTAATAATATACTCATCGCCTTTAAGGTCACTTTAATTACTTTATATAGGCAGTCGCTAACAGTAATGTATAAATATTTTCGTGAAACTCATGAGTTAACGTATATTAAAGAAGATGCACTTACCGATAGGACCACATTCAAATGTACGATAATACTTATATGTGGCGTACCACGAATTCGACGATATTTGAACACAGTGCATTGGATATACTACTATACATTGGATATAGTATTTCGACATACCCAATAATTGTCGCCGAGTAGATAATTCATATTTATTTAATACGAGTTTCTAGATTGATGTTGGAAGATGGATAGGGATTGCATGGCCGTAGATTGTTCCTCAGGAGCATTTTAAAGGCGCGCGATGAATCCGAAGACGGGACGAAGAAAATCTGGGGGGTAGAAGAGACGGAGGTGGCCCCGACAGTCCCGGGGCAGCGACGCGGAGGTCCCCTCGGCACAATGCGACCCCCACCCCACCCATGGGAGGAACCCTATCTTCCTTCGGGGAGGCAGGGTAAAACACACAATCCCCTGGACCTCCCCTCCTCCATCGCCAAACCTTGCGCTTTTGTTTTTATCCGAATTCCTCTTCTCGGCAGCGCCCCCCCCCCCCCGCCTTGTAAATCTCCAGGGGTCTCCCCCCCTCTCTCTCTCTTCGTCCTCCTCTGTCGCAAGATGTCTCTGCATCGCACGAATTTTTCTCTCTCCCCGCAAAGCTCTTCGATCCGTCTTAGGGAATGTGGATTCACGGACGTCGGAAAGCAGAGGGTGGTATTTAATGGGAAGAAGTAGAACGATGTAGTTTTTCGAGTGGGCGCATAGTCTCCGTCCAAAGGGCACAATGCAGTAATGAGGATGCCAAGAGAGATTAGAGAACTGAACAAAAACCTTACTCAAACATTTGTTTGTTCATTACGGCTCATTGTTGAGAGTACTAGCTCTTTTGTGTAAGGCGGGTAACGTAACAATGAATCATTCTGCTTGACTGTTGGCATCAGCGTACAGGACTGAGGAATGGTCAAAATTTGTTTACACTCAAGTATTGCTGCGGCGTTCGTTTTGTTCGTTTTGCGTCATCTTATGATCTTTTGTATTCATGAACACACTTGATTAAAATAGTGGTCAGATTTTAATTTTTTTCGCCGAATTCCATGGCATTAATGCATAGCATAAAATTTTATTAAACAGTACAATTATTGTTTGCAAATTTCAAAGTTGCTTTCCTGTTATGAATATATGTATGTATGTGTGTGTGTGTGTATAAATAAATAAATATATATATATATTACTAGGAATAATTATTAGGAATAGAATAGGGATTTGAACGGGGCTAAGGGAGGAAAGAAGTATACGAAAATCAAGAGGGGATATACGTACAAATGTATATATATATATATATATATATATATATATATATATATATATATACACACATATATTATGCGTATACAGTATTATTACTATTTAAAAGTAATTTACCGGTTAAGGTAGGTTTTGGATGTGCACAGCTACTAAATGAAAATTTTGTTTCGCTTTACAAAACACGACCCAACACCCCACTCTACAACAAGCCCATCTTAATTCTCATATCATTCCGTACTCTTTTCTGCCTGTCCAACATTCCTATCCTAATCCATCCCCTTCCACGTTTGCCTAACATTCTCTTCTCTTTTAAAGTCTTCAACATCCCACTGCCGATTAATACGCCCTTCTTCCATTTTTCGTCTTCTTATGATTTCTACCAACGATCTCCTCTTTTCCCTCACCATACCTATCACGTCCTCATTTGTTTTTCTTTTATTAATTTCACCCTTTTCATTCTTCTCCCCACCCTCGAGCCTTTTCTTAACATCTTTACTCAACGTCCCTGTCATCAACTCCCTCCTCCTTGTGAAAGCCTCTTTGCTTAGCGCAATTCTTCTCCTTACGTCCCTACTTCATTGACCATTTTGGTCAAAAACACTTCCGATATACAAACGTCTGTACGTCAAATGTTCCACCTGCGCTGGTTTTTGCCCTCCTATTTCAATGTTAACCGTAGTCAGTTAGTTCAGTCCTCACATGATGCAGCCTTAACTTTTCTGGAATAAGAACTAACACTGCTCTCACAATATCTTCCGGCCAGATTCAATCCTCATAGATACTACGAATCAGTCCATATAGTCTCTTCCTGCCACATATTCCTAAACCTTTTACTAGTTCCCCAGGAATGCTATCCATCCCCGCGGTCTTCTTTGATTTCATCCCCCTTAATGCCCTTTCTATGTCATTGTCATGTATGCCTGGACCTAAGCTATCTTCATCTACGTCAAATTGCCCTTCTATGTCCGAGCTTGTTGGCCTAAGTTCTTTACCGTACAGTGCTTCTATATATTCCTTCCCTCGTTCTTGGATGTTTTCTTTGTTAACTATTACCTTACCCGACTTATCTCTTGCTGTTAACACAGGTGTTCCCTTCGTCCTTCCCGATAGTGATTTAACCTTGCTGTATAGCACACCAATTTCACCCTTCCTCTGCAGACTTTCCATACCCTCTCACTGCGTCTTCCACCATGTTTTTTCTGCTTTATTTCTTGCCCGTCTCAAATTATTGTTTGTAATCTTTTTACTCCCTTCTGCCCAGGTCTGTGTTGACATTATTCTATTTCCTTCTCTCATCTACCTTTCTAATCATCTCATCCGTGATCCCAGGTTTCCTTGTCTTTTTCCAGTTAACAATTCCTATGGTTTCTTTTGTAGCTTTCGATTTTCCTTTCTTGATACATTCCCATTTTTCCTCCATAGTACTCAGCTCTTTTCCGTCATTCATGATTTTTTCTATAGTCTGCTTATACTCCTTCTTTGTCAATCCATTTAATGCTTCTACATTCCATTTTCTGACCCGCCGCCCCTGCCTTATCCTTTTGAAACGAACGCTACACTTCATAACTACTAAATTGTGATCAGAGTCCGTATCCGCTCCCGGGAAGCTGTGCGAATTGATCACACCTCTGTGAAAATGACTATATCTGAATTTTGATAGATATCTCAAAATTTTAGTTAACCAATCAGCCCAGGGGTTGCAACCGTTTGCTGAGCCCACCAGAAAGCCAGTGTGATAGGTGTGGCATGAGAATAAATGTGAATAAACAAAGGTTTTGCGGTTTTCAAGAAAGAGAATGGCTAGTTAAATATTAACATAACGGTGCATAAATTAGAGCAGGTGGAACAGTTCATCGGAATTGCTTTGAATTAGAAATGTCCAAGTAGTACGGGCATAAAATAAGAATGCGTTAGGCAAAGATGTTTTCTCTGGGAGTTGATGGTAAGGAGGTTGAGCAAGGATATTAAGGAACCCGAAAAATTTTGTGAAACCCTGATATGGAGCGTAGTTATGTACGGCGCGGAAACATGGTAATTGAAGCAAGATGATAGGCGTAGTTTGGAGGCTTTTGAGGAAATTTGGGTGTGGAGGAGGATGGAGAAGATGAAATGGACCGAAAGGAAATTAATGAAGGGCGATGTAAAATATTTGGAATTAAAGAAGTGTTTATTGTAGTGCCTAGGTGCAGGAACGGCAAACCTTATGGCGACATATTGCCAACTTTTATGCACGAAACAAGGGAATGGAGTTGCCCGTGGCACCCTCCCAGCTCTGCTTACCAAAATAATTGCTCTGAGTGCCAGATTGGGTACGCGTGCCAAAGGTTCCTCACCCCTGACATAGGGTTAATAATAATAATACTGCCCGTATATTCAAATCCTGATGTTGAAATCTGTTGCCTGACTTTTAGGCGAGTATTTGGGTTACCCTTATGCCACGTACACCCTATTTTTCCCGCCGAAAGCACTGTAGACAAAAATGGCCATAGGATCACAAAATGGAAGTCATAATCGTTGACGGCAATGCTTTTACATTGCTTTTACGCCTACTGCTATGATGCAGCATGTTTTCCTTTTAAGGATCGCAAAATGAGTCCTCTTATATCTCGAGAGATAGTATCTGTGTTAGTGTTACGAAGGGAATGTGAACTTCAGATAAGCGAGCAATGTTTAAAATGCAGTCAGGTAAAAACAAATTGCGAAAGTGGGTCAAGAAAACTACACGAAACAAGCTTTAGACTGTATGGATGTAAAATAGGTTATTTTAAACCCGGAAAAAATGTACCCTATACTTTTTTTGTAAATATGATCTCATTGGTCGTAAAAAAAGAGTTATTATTTTGTTTTCCTTAGAATTTTTATTTCTTTTCGCCCAGTCATCATTCCTTTCTTCTCCTTCGGTTATGAATGAGCTCTTTTCTATTTTATGATTGGAAAGGTCAAATTTCGTAATGTAAACTGTGAACCGCAAGACACTGCGACGCATTGTTTGAACGTCGTCTTCAAGTGTCAAGGTTGACGATCAATTGTTGAAACACGTGTCGCACAGCTTAGTCAAAGCTGTGAAATTGTTCACAAAAGTTGCAAAATCTTTCCAGCCAAGATACGGAAAAGAAAGCTTTTATGGATGAATGTAGAGGAAGGAATGGAGAGTATGACTGAGTAAAAAGTGATAAAAAATTCTCAGTAATTCAAACTAAAATCTCACGATATCCTGCAAAATGAAATGAGACATGTATCACCAATTGTCCTCCAGGTGAAAGTTTTTTCAGGAAAATTTGTCATTTTCTTTTTTTATTCCATGCACGTGATCAATGATGGGATGGTAAAGAAGGTAATAATAATAATAGTAGATAGTAGAGTGGTAGTATTAGTAAAAAGTAAATAGAAAGTACCGTCCCTGAAACGTGCCATCTTGGTTTTTCTATTAATCGCCGCAATTAGTTTTCTTCGCGCAAATGAAATCAGATGCAATGAGGCAAGCATACGTGTTGGAAGAATAAACAATATTTTGAGTGTTAACCGCACGCGCATGCGCACATCATCAATCCATTACGGCTGATGGTCTCACTTTACCATGGCTGACTTTATGATACGACTTCTTTGGCTCCGTTCAAGGTAGTACCCGCGCCTTACACACGAATGCCCGTTCAAGTCCCTCATCGGCATAAGACAGAGGATTGACTCGGGAACTAGGATATACGAGCCCGATATAGAACTCGTATACACACGCCCGTTTAAAGAGGGGGAGAGTGTTCTTGGACGTCGTATATACAGCTAACATAGCAACCATGAATGAATATTCGTGTTCCCAGTTACTTTTTTTATTTTCTTGTGTGTGTATATGGGAGAGGAACGTGGGATGGATGGGAGAGAGGGTGGGAGGGATAGCGGTGTAGGAGGGGGCCTTCCTCACAGCTCCGTGGTGTGCTGGAATGCTCGCTCCGTAGGATAGTAGCGAGAGGAGTCGGCGAAGCGACTCCGAACCTGATTTTTGTGTCGGATAAAAATCGATCAACCGAACGAGAATAAAGGTCGCGTTCCGTGTGCTGATGAGGCCTCGGACGGATGTCTTTTGAGTGGAGGGGGAAGTTGGGGGTGAGTGATACCAGAAGGTGGTGGTGGTGGTGGCGAAGGAAGAGGGCGGTGTTGGATTTCCAAGACTTCACGCTCGGCGACCAAGCGAGAACCCACCCCTCTTTACCCACAATCCCCTTACCCGTACCCACTCCCCTCGATCCAACATCATCACCCCTCTCTGATCCCGTGTCGAAGTCGAACCCGACTCTTTTTTTTTAATTTTTCTTGTGCAGAGTAGTAGATCAGATAGCGAAGGCGATTTGAAATATTTCTATCCCTTTCCTTCCTCCCCCTTCCCTCCTCTCCATTCACACGCTACAGCCGGTCGAGGGAAAAGGGTGGTAGTTGAGACCCTGTATCGACTTTTCCTTTTGAATGCCGTTTTAATTTGAGGGAATTTTTTTCCGAGGTGTTCGAGGCGGGGCATAATGAATCCTAATTTGGAGTGGTTGTAGGGTCATGGAGAAATTTTCTCAAGGAGTAACTTTTTTTTTTAATTTTCCTAACTTTTAAAAAAATGTTCCGGCTTCACCTAAAACTTCGCGGACTAGGGCCTTTGATTTTTAAGTATCCGACATTCTCGTCTTATGTCTACGCTCCGAAATTTTAATTCCGTTCGTAATTTATAACGATTTCGTCCCCTTAAATTTAAGTCACGGTTATTAATTTAATATTTTGAAATTCGATGCGAAAAATAGTACAATGCAACAATTACAAGAGGATTCACCTTGACCGGGATGGTTAAGGCAAATGATTTTTTACTCTCTGAAATGGTTGCATTGTTATGCATATTAGCGGATGACTCGGTCAAAAAGTTACTGTCTCAGCATCCCTCGCAGTTTCTTGGGTTAAAAAAAATAGTATTCCTTTCGAATGAATTTTTTGATAATAATAAGAAGAAAAAATACATTTTTGGGGAATTATAAATTCTCGACCGCAAAATCAACCGCATCGAGTTTTGTGTAATTGACTTGGGAACGAAGGTTCCAGTGAAAGAAGAAAGGTTTTTCTTCATTTAATTGTGTCCTCGAAAGTTTCTGGACGGAATTTCAAGCTGGATTGAGAGCTAGTGAGCTAAAGACGTCAGACTTTTGTGATATGAAAATATTAGGGTAGTGGGGTTGGGGTGGGGGTAGGGGGGGGGCGAATGGAAGGCTGGAATAAGCTCTTTTGGGTGACCTCAATCAGAAGGAGGGGGAGAAATGTGAACTTGAAGGAGGAAGGAAGTAGCGCAGAACAAGCGAACCTTGGCCCATTAGGAAGTACTTACAAGCCCACGGGTGTGTGTGATAGTTATCTGGGACCGTTTATTTATAAGGTCCACCTCTAAAATATCGACAACCGTCCTGGAAATCTCAGATGTGTCATGATTAATAAGAAAGTTGTCTTCCCCTAAGTAAGTTGACCCGGATTTCTAATGATATATCATTGGATTTTGCTAAATTTGCGCGAGGTATGTCCATGTTAGTCTTTTCTAAGATCCGTTTCCGATGGATTACCGATCACTTTCATCTGCCGTCTTCATATCGTTCCATTGCGCGACCGACTGCATGGTTATTTTACTGGTTTTCTAGGTCAACGACGTTAGTTCCAATTCCAGATTGTGGGTTTTTCAATGATATTCCCTCCCCTCTCTCAATAAAACTTTTATGTGAAATATCCTGTTCCTTCTACGGGTCTTTTAAAAATCCAAATCACCTGCTGGTCTTGAGAAAACACTCTTTTTTGTCGAAAATTCCTCTCCCTCTGCTCATTTCTCTCTCTAAGGATACACCACTCCCACCTCGAATGGAAGTATTAAGTCTGGAACCTAACGCTAAGAAAATCATCTGTCACCCTCACCGTGATTTGTATCAATTCCGATTCAAATTTTTTAAAAAGATGGTTTTGGGTAAACTCTTGAGTTCTCACCTAGAATAAATTTCGCACAAAAGGTAACATACCTGTATTACTTGGGCTGTCATAAGAAGCCTAAAAACTATTATGCGGCAAATAAGAACTAGATTGAATGACACACCATATTTTCTTAGTCTTAATTAAGTACCGTGCAAGCCACCGATTGGGTGTGTTGCAGGGGGCGAAAATACACCAGACTAATTTTGACCCTAATATGACCCTACCGCGGTCGGAAAGTGTTATTCTGACCCCTTATCGTTCGTGGAAAAATATGACATATAAAATTTATCTTTCTACATTTTTAATCTATCTAACTTTTATACACAATTCAAATAAACTTCGTGAGATTCCGCGACAGTAACTTTTGACGGAGACATCCGCTGATGTGGATTAAAATGCAACAATTTCAAAGATTAAAAAAATATATATTCACCTTGTCCGGAATACGAACCCAGATCGGACTTGTTTGGATCGGATGATTCTGTTAAAAGTTACTTTCGCGACATCTACCGCGTTTTATTTGAATTAGTCTAAGGTAAACACCGCCGTGTTTAAATCGTTGGCTTTAACGTCGTAGACTGTTGCCCAATGCATACGACTGCGATTTCATGTGACATCGTATGCATGGTATTTCGTCAAAGCATGTGGTTCCTTCGAAGCCCATAAAATATCTTAGTGTATTAGGACACCTCAGTAGCTTAATAGGCTAAACCATTTGGCAGGTAATCGTTGGGATCCGGGTTCGAATCCCGGTTACATTTTGCTCGAATGATTGTTGCGTTATAATGCGCTATTGATTAGTTATAAAAATAATGAAAGGGAAAATTTAGGGGAAGATGGCCAAGAGAGAAGTTTGTGGGAAACAAGGACTTAAAAAACAGAAGGTATTGAAGGGAAGAAGGGAATTAATTCACACTGAATAGAGAGGAATGGAGGGAAGCAGTAAACCAATCTTTGGGGTTGAAATACTGATGATGAAGAAGACTTAGCAAAAGGAAGGAAATGGTGTTTGTGAATGTTCTGAGTGGAGACGGGAGGAAGAGTGAAGACTGCACGCAATATGTAAAAGACCATTTCAAGTTTAAGAAACTTGTTCTTGGAGGGAAGACTATACCAGCTTAAGTAGGAAACTAATGAGTTTCGGTAGAGGAGAGTATGGAAAGAGTAAGCTGGATGACTGAAAAAAATCAATACTGCTGAGAAACAGGGAGCTGCTGGGGAAAATTGAAGTTTTGATAAAGTTCATGAATGGAGAGGGAGTGTATTTTTTCAAGAGGTAACATCGAGATTACAATTGTACATGATTGTTATTTTGATAAAAATGCTCTTTAATTACAGCTTGAGTGCACTCTTATCAAATGGCGATGATAAAACTTGATCTTCCGTTGAGAGATTTCATAAAAACTTAGAATCACTTCGCATCGAAAATCCAAGATTTTATAGGGTTTTTTGGATTGGAGGCAGATTTAGGACTACCGTCAGAAATATCACAGATTGATAGAGCAGGAAAATATGTCGTTCCCACGGAAAACCGATATAAAATGCACAATTGTATTGGATAATAGTATCAATTTGATACGCAACATCGCGCATTCACCTTTGTTTATATGGTGTTAATTATTGTAGGAAAAACAGCCGAAATAGGGTAGTTGAAAAATAAATTGGCGCATAAAAACGAATCCAAAATAAGGTTTAAGGCCCACGATTTTGGAATATATAGGAACCCCTTAGAGTGCTTTGAAAAACTGAATAGTCACATTACTCTTTATCTCTTCACGAATGGGCATTGCATTAATTTTCATCACTATTCATTAATACGTGAATTGAGATTACACAGTGACTCGTACAGTCATGATTGAGCGTCACCTTCTTAAAAGCAGGTGTAGAAGGGATAATGACTGGTAATTCGGGTAATAGGATCTAGAACATGGGACACAATAAAGTAAACAATTTGGAACCTAATCGTCTCTCTGTCTGACTCTCTTCAATTTTCTTAAGAGCCAGCGAAAACGATGATAGTATCTGTGACAACCTGATGTTATATATATATATATATATATATATATATATATATATATATATATATATATATATATATATAGTACAATACACAGTAACACACAATATAGAAACACAAAAAAAGAACACTCACACGTATTTTCTTGATATTTCGACGGAAACAATCCGTCTTCCTCTGAAGATATAGAATTAATGACTGAGTCATTACTTCTATATCTACAGAGGAAGACGGATTGTTTCCGTCGAAATATCAAGAAAATACGTGTGAGTGTTCTTTTTTTGTGTTTCTATATTGTGTGTTACTGTGTATTGTACTATTCGGCACTTCCGTGTTACGTCTACGAAAGCATATACTACCTTGATCAAAAATTTCCCGGAATTTATTCAGAAAATTAAAAATACAAGTTTATTCATCTAAATCTATATTGTCCCCTTCAAAGTAATCCCCATCGACTGCAACACACTTATGCCAGCGCTTGATCCAATCCTCGAAACATTTTTTATATTCGGTTTTCGGTATGTCCATCAGTGCTTCCTGCGATTTTTCCATTACTTCCTCTCGGCTGCTAAAACGCGTTCCCCGTAATGGTTTTTTAACTCGATTGAACAGAAAGAAGTCACAGGGAGCCAAATCAGGTGAATTCGGTGGCTGTTGGATGGTATTTGTTGCATTTTTCGTCAAAAAATTACGAATAATGATAGCACTGTGCGACGGTGCGTTATCATGGTGCAAAATCCACGAGTTTCCTGCCCACAGTTCTGGTCTCTTTCGGCGAATTGCTTCACGCAAACGTCTCATAACGCCCAAATAATACTCTTTGTTTACTGTCTGGCCTTCTGGCAAAAATTCATGATGCACTACACCGTTGTAATCCATGAAAACCGTCAGCATTGCCTTCTTTTTTGACTGAAAACGACGTGGTTTTTTTGGTCTCGGCTCATTTGGTGAACGCCATTCACTTGCCTGATGTCTGGATTGCGTGTCGTACTCATAAACCCACGTCTCGTCTCCAGTAATGATCCTTTTGATGAATGTGGGATCGGATTCAGCCTCGCAAATCATGTCTTTTGCGACGTCAACACGGTCTCTTTTTTGCATGAAATTGAGGTCTTTTGGCTCTGCTACACGACGGAAACCCAAATCATTAACCACAATGTCTTGGGCGGATCCATAGGCAATGTTCAAGTCCTCCGCTATTTCTCTGATGGTTAATTTGCGGTTATTGACCAACATTTCTTTTACTTTATCAATTTTTTCACCGACTTTCGATGTCGATGGTCTGCCACTGCGTTCATCATCTTCGATTGACTCACGACCACTTCTGAACCGCTCGTGCCACTGGTAAACGACCGTTTTTTTTAGAGAATCGTTGCCGAAACACTTTTCCAACATTTCCAACGTCCGTGCGCCACTAAATCCGTTTTTTACGCAAAATTTAATACAAGTTCGTTGTTGCAAATTTAAATCCATTTCTGAAATTGTAAAAAATCGCCAACACACACAGAGATAGATGTACTCTTGGCTACGTAACTTTTGCAAATGTCAAGTTATGACACTAAGATTTAAAGGGAATATCAACAACAGATGTACCAATTTAACAAAAAAAACAGAACTCAAACCGGAACGATGGGAGCGCCACACGGTGGTTATTCCGGGAACTTTTTGATCAAGGTAGTATATATATATATATATATTTATATATATATATATATATATATATATATATATATATATAACTTGGACAGCAACAAACAATATAAGAACACATAAAAAGAACACTCACACGTTATTTCTTAATAATTTCAACGGAATTTAGCTCCGTATTCCTCGGAAGAAACAGAAGTACTGATATTTTATTTATATATATATATATATATATATATATATATATATATATATATATATATATATATATATATATATAAAATGTATATATATATTTATATATATAACATTTGGACGGCACAATAGAACATATAGGTATTTTCGAAATGTGTATCTTGCGGAGTTTCGTGAAACGCCGGCGCATAGCTTTTATTCGTTCCCGCCGATTTAAAACTCCATAGGCAAAGGGCATTTATCCATTTTTGAGGAAAGCGCTTCGCAGTCCGTCCAAGTCGTAATAACAACAACGTTCCCTGACGAAGTCCTCCTGCAGCAGTCAACCTTACGTCAAATCAAGCCTAATCATAAAAAAGAGGACTTGGCTTGAACACGACTTGCTCATAAACAGATGGCTTTTAAAGAGGCCACAAACACCGTAAGCTATGGAGTACGCTTGCAAAAGATGCCTTTGACGATTCTTACTCCAAAAGGGGCGTTTATGGAAAATTGCGACTTAAGTAGGGTATAAGGTCGCGAAGACAATTAATTCGTGTTTGTGTCCGTGGTGATGTATGGCGTGGCATAAAGGCTATAAAATAATCAAGCGCCAGTTGGCACCAAAAGATGACATACTGAAAAAGTAAATTAACTACATCTACCACTTTGTTGGATCGTATCAAGGTCGCTTGGCAACCTTTCCGCACTAGTAGAACTTAACAGCCTAAAATGAACTGTAAGTACTACCAATATGATTTGCTGAATCGTGCTTCACAATTTATGCGGAGATATTTAATTTTAAAGTTCTGCCCCATAATCGATAAAAGACAGCGTTTTTGGTCATCGCGAAACTTTTGCTTAGTGGTAACTCTCCGGCTTGGACAATTTAACGGCATTTTCCTGTGGAATAGGAAGTCTAAGGATGCTGGACGTTCGTAAAATCGAACTCATACTCCGTCACGAAGTGAGTTCTCAAGGTCGAGGTTCGTTCTCGTGCGGTCCTTAAGGATCATGACCCCATTCGGGTAAATCTTTACTCCTTGGGGAGTGTATTTAATCTTACCCCTCGTAGTATCTTCCGGGACCTAATACTGGAATGACCATTTCTCTGTGGAGTATTTGCAAACGTTATCGTTCCATCAAAATAAGGAACTTGAATAAAACTTAAATGTTAAATCAACAACGCTTCTTTATTATAAGATGCCAAAATATTAAAATAGACATGACGGCAAGGACTTGAAATTAATATTTCCAAATAAAAAATGAAGACTCGGAATTAATTTTTTCAATTTTAAGATATTAAGAATCAATGAAAAAAAGAGACTGACCTCGAGGCGGAGAAGGCTGGAAGTTCAAACTTCCTTAAATATTAGTTTCCTTTTACGTGTTTTCTATATATATTTTTGTGTCTTATTGTGCAGTTGCATATATATAATATATATATATATAATATTTATGTGTATATATTTATGTATATATATATGTATATATATATGTATATATATATGCATATATGTATATATGTATATATATATATGTGTATATATATATGTGTGTGTGTGTATAATATATATATATATATATATATATATATACATACACACACACACATATTAAGCAAGGACTAATTTTGCCAAACAGTGGGCGAGCTGAAAAGGAGTCCTTGGGAAGATCCACGGCAATGATATCGGAAGAACTTTTCTATCGGAGAATACGAGAGACCCTTTTGTGGCCTCTGGCGTTATGACGTCACTCAAATTGACCCTAATCTCGTTGAGCGGATTACATTTTGATCAATTCCCCGTGAAAAATCGAGGCTGTCTCACCACTGTTGGGTATTGTTTAAAAAATGCAATTAAGCAGGTATCTGAGCGTGCGAAACGTTGAATGTCGCGATTTTTTTTCCATGTGAGGCTGTTTGGAAAGATGAATGTCAACGACCATGAAAATAGTCAGTTAGTCGTAAAAATATGAAAATATTCGGTGTTGAAGGTGTGTTTGTTCAATGGCTCCTCGGAGGCGCCCTGTTCGCCAATGAAAATTAAAACCTTGGTTTTTTCCGGAAGAATATGGCCGCTTTAGTGATTCTAATTGACAGTCAAGCACACCTGACCTTGAACTCTGGGAAACTAGTGAATCTTCAATATCTTTATTTGTACATTTTTCTGGATTAGCAAATCTTAAAAGATGAAACTTAAGTTGCATTTCACAACTATGGGGCCGACAAATAAGGCTAAATATGCCCTTTCAGAGATCATTTAGGAAGTCACTAAAATAAATATATGAAGACTTTCGTGAAGCTCACAGGCGTTTCAGGGCTAGAAGGCAAGCCCCTCTAACGAGTAGGGGCATGTAACTACGTGCATACCTTTGATATGTGCGTGCGTGTGCACACACGCAAAGATACATACATATATACCGTGTATATATATATATATTTTTTTTTTAACCATAAACACAGTAATCAACCCGAAGGTCGGTTTAGTAGGTGATGGTAGAGGTCACCCAGTACTAAGCCCTATACGGCGTATGAAAATTCACACATCAGGGTAGGGGGGCCAGTTCCTTTCCCTGTGCCGGTTATGGTTTCCCAGAAAGACCTGGTACCCGAAAAATCACTTTCGCTTGGGTGGAGCTGCAGGTGCCCAGAGTGCCTTGCCCGGGAATCGAACCCGGGACCCTCTCCCCTCGGGTCAGCAGCCCAACCCTCTACCCACTGGGCTACCGCGACCCACTATATATTTATATATATACATATGTATATATATATATATATATATATATATATATATATATATATTCTTCATTATTTTATATTATTGGTTTATATAATTTTCATCACTAGTCATTAATACGTGAATTGAGATTACACAGTGACTCGCACAGTCATGATTGAGCCGTCGCCTTCTTAAAAGCAGGTGTAGAAGGGATAATGATTGGTAATTCGGTAATGGGATGTAGAACATGGGGCACAAGAAAGTAAACAATTTGGCACCTATTGGTCTCTCTGTTTGACTCACTCCAATTTTCTTAAGAATCAGCAAAAATGATGATAGTATTAGTGACATCCTGATGTTATATATGTTTATGTATTTTTATGTATATGTGTGTGTGTGTGTGTGTGTATATATATATATATATATATATATATATATATATATATAAATGAAATATTAATTTATGATTCCGTAGATATTTGCATATATATCGATAATGTTGAAATATCTCCACGTCGTTATATGGTGGCCACTTGGCCATTCATTTCTTCTGACGGTTAATATTGGAAAATAATTATCACTCGCAGCCCTAAACTCCGTAGCGGCGGACTTCCCGGAGTTCGCTTCGAGCCTTTCGTCCTCAGACCATGTCGTTTGTTCATTGTCGCTCTGGAAAACGTCGACCCGTGCAATCGAAAGCGCGGCGTACCATGTGACCCATTCGGCATACCTGCAAAATCGATTCCGAAGCTCGTTACTTTTCAATTGCTCCGAATCCTCGCGACTCGACCCAGTATTTGAACGAGGAATTCCGAGTATCTCGTGAGAGTTCGTCCCAAACCTGGAAAAACAAACCGCTCACAACGGTGCTTATTTGTCCATACCCCCTTCCCGTTTGTCCCCGACTCGCTCCATTGTTCGAGCTCCATCCCACGTAACAAACCCATCTCCGTCCTCCTCCCTTTACCGCACTGTTAATTCTGACCCAGGCAAGTCGTGGCTCTATTGTTATGATGACAAACTAGTCGGGAATCCGCAGTGTCGCAGACAGTGGGTAAACTGCTGTGAACTCCCCAACTTTCGCCCTTGTCCGTGTGAATGAAAACCAACTAACCATTTCTTGCTATAATGCGCTGTTTAGAAAGTAATTTATTGTACCTGGTCTAGGCGAAAATACGTACCCTGTGAGATTTCTCCCTTTGTCTTCATGAAAATAAGCCACCCCGCTGAAGTTAATTCTGAGGCACATTCCATGGTAATGGCCAACACCCAATATATTTTTTTTCGTTTGCTTTATCTGGTTCGATAGTATTTTAACTCTCATCAATTTCTCCTCGTAGAGCAGATTTTACAGATGATGAAACCATCATCTATGAACTATGCACTTGGTGCATATTAATATCCGTAAATGATAGTGTAATGACTTTAAAACGTGGTGAAACCACACGCAGGGTCAGAAAAACAAGAAGAAATACGCGATTGGTCAACTTAAAGAGTTCAAACCAAGGGAAATGTCACCGCAAACGAAGGGAGCTGTGTGTACATCTATACAAATACCTCGCAAGCCTCCGCAAGGGGGTGTGGCGGGGGTGGAATGACACCGCCCGTAAAAATAGAGTGCATCAACGTACAATACCAATAAAAAACATGCTAATGCACACCCACACTGACGTATATGTTCATAGGAAACTTTTTGTTAAATTACACTGATGCAAATGCATATACAAGCAAGTAAAACACCCCAGAACATGCACATACGAGTGTACTAGATGTCTACGCAGCGTTTAATCTGGTTTCTGCTTGGTACAATGTTGACTTCGATTTACTAATAAATTATGATTACTGATTGACCGAGGAAAGAATGAATATTTGTGTCTGTCTTTTCTGGAGTTTGTCTCCCTTACCTTATCTTTGTAGTATAACGTACCCAATTAGTGTGGGGTCATAGTAATTCACTTTTTTTCATAATTGCATTCGTGAGTATGGGATATTGCTGAAGTCCCAAGTCTCGCTTGTTCTCTTCGTATCTCAAGCGGCCCCCAGCCTCATTCTTTTGATAGGAAGGTTTTCCTAATTCCTCTCGCTCTTCTTTTTATCGCACCAATTTTTGACGAATCCAGTGGATTTTCTATGAACTTTATCGAATTATTCTATCAACGATACTCCCGAGGTATTCAAATACTCGCTGCATATTTCAAATTGGGCATAACTTACGCGTATACGTACTTCTATTGCGTGAATTTAGAAAAACAACGTTGATTCCTTCCAGCAATATCAAGACGCTATTTAAGAATCTATATCGCAGTATTAATGAGACATATAGTATGTTTGACGGAATAAAGGGATGAAGGAGTTAATCGGAGTGGAAAAGGGATTTCCTTAGAGGATGTTGGGTTGTGTTTTTTTTGGAACGACAAGAAAATTATTTGGTAGTTGTGTCCATCCATAACCTGTAGATTATCTATCACTAAAATTAATTACTCGTTTACGTCGGTGATCTTTTCTGTTTGAATAAAATGAAATACCACTTAGATTTGCTTCTTACATTATATCTTAACCAGGTGGTTACCTATAGCAATAATCTTTCAAACGCCCCCGTTTTTTTTACAATTCAGGCAATTTCACTTAAAACTGGGAAGCTCAATTTTTTTCAAGACATACACGCATAGCTCCCCTTATTTCTTGGTCGAGAATGAAGTTTCGGGAAACGGTTTCGACGGTTGTGTGCGTGCCCTTTTGCCTCGCCCCCAGGTGAGAGTGGGGAAAGAGAGTTCTCGAGTGTGGGCGCCTGTCTCAAGTAGTGCCCTCTCCCTCCCCCCTTCGTCAACCCTTCCCTCTACTCCTCTCGCTCGTATTCCTGGCGAGGATTACTCATTCCCCCTCCATGGGGAGAGGAGGAGGTCTTGAGGGCGGGCCGCCAGAGACAAGTGCTTTGTCCCGATCCTCGTCTACCGCAGTTGTTCCGCCTGAAACTTAGGGGCGGTTCGAAGAGGCGAGAGAGTCGGGAAGGGGAGAAAAGAATGGATTCACTCAGAGAAGCAGGAAGATCTTTCGAGGATATGAGCCTCCAACGAATGCCATATGGTATGCGTGTGTGCGTAGATGTTTGTGTGTGTCTATTTACACGTTTGAAAAACACTATTTTAAACTTATGAAGCAAATGAAAAAGGGCAATCAAAAAGATATTTAGTAATGTCTAGGCAGTCAAGCCTCCTTCGTTGAACGAAGGTGAGTCTTTTCTTCTCACAACAGGAGTTGAAAGTAAATAGTAAAGACCTAATCTCGTCGAATTTTACTGACCATATAATATCCAAGATGGTTCTTTATATCATAATGATTATATTTATTTCCCGTCTCCCTTCTCTCTCTCTTTTTATATATATATATATATATATATATATATATATATATATGACAAACTTGACAGCAACAAACAATATAAGAACACATAAAAAGATCACTCATCGTATTTTCTTGATCATTTCGACGGAATTCTGCTCCGTCTTCATCGGAAGAAATAGAAGTAATCATTGATTACTTCTATTGTCCAAGTTTTATTCAACACTTCCGTGATATATATAACACGGAATATATGTATATATATATATATATATATGTATGTATGAATATAAAAGCGACCTGCATGAGTAACTTTGTACCCGAGGATGACGCCGACGCGTTGAAACTTGTGCCAAAAATGTTTGGTGTAAAGATAAATTGATTTTTATTTCAGTGTTAATGGTTAGTTTATTTGAATATGAATGCGTGAGGGCGAAGGCCGCTTCAATTGACAGTATTCGGGTTGAAAAAAACTTCATTCTTGGATGAACATTAAACCACGTTAATAGACGCAATGAAATTTCGTCGCTAAGCCATTAATAATTCGAGGATTTTTTTCCAGACAGCTCAGAGGTGATAACAGGGAGGTCCGTGGGTGTTTTATGTTGAGTGGGCGGGGTTAATAAAATGAGTTTTCAGTCGGTTGATTTAGCAGGCCAGATGGCAGTAAACGGTTTGAGGAATTGTACAAGTATTGGGGATGACATGAGTTGACGGATTCGAATGTGGGAGGGTTTAGGGCCAACCTAGTTTCCTCCCCCTCCCCTCCGTTTGACCCCTCGCCCTCATCTCCTTCCTCCCCCTCACATGCAATCTCCACTCTTTTTTTCTCGTTTCTTCCTCAGACCTGCAGGGGTACCACACGATCAGGAAGATCATTCCACTCGCACGATGTCTGTTGACAATCCTGTTTTCGTGCGCTCCGCATTCAAGCGGTTTATCCATTGCGATGAGGAGGTGACATCTCCGAACCAAGTCATCCGATCGGGTAAACATGATTGATTTGATGTTAAGAGTGGGATCTGAAGCACTCAGGACAGAAAATTGAGACGGGAGCAGGAATAATACTGGACGTGGATACAGATGAAAGATCAAAAGACACGCAATGTACGAAACGATTCTTGGAAACCTAAATTTATCGGACACAATTTAAAAGACATTTACGGGGAGCTAACTGAGGTATTTCGTAGTTTCAGGGATAATTGTGACACGTATTCATTTTACTGAAATCAGGCAGTGAAATTTGGGTTGTTCCACATTAAATTTTTATTTGAACAAGCCCCAAGTTTAGATGTAAGACGTTATCTTCAGGTCTTAGATAAAACTTTTTCTTAAGCCATAATATCTTGGCTGCTATTGACCAGAGGATGTCGTCTTACTTAAGGTAATTCTAGACTCTTTATGCACGAATTCAAATATTTTTCATTGATTTGTGAAAACCAAGGAATAACGCATACTTGTATATTAACTACGGAAATATCTTCCCAGCGACTGCAAATAGATTAGCAAAAGTACATTGCATAATCCGGAGGTGATTTCAGGAGCATTACAGTGCGGAGCCAAAGCATTTAGCTACCGCAAAACCTTAGTGCGTACATGAAACCACATCCGGTAATCAGTGGCTCGCAACATTCATTTATGGTCGAATTTTTTTACGTGAAACACCACAAATGATTTGCCCGCCTAGTTGAACGCGACCCTAGTGTGCCACTTTAATGTTCGTCCCTCAATTATTCGTCGGCTTACACACCCGCATGTACTCGTATGATTCGTAAATGTAGTGATTGTAATTGATAATGGTCTACCGACTTTGGGTCGGTTTTATATGCAATCTTGGGACTACACTCTAAGGTACTACTACTATCTCGAAGGTACTCCTAAGCCTAAACTATCATGACGCAAAATAACCTGAACCCGACAGTATAAATTACAGTAACTCATTCTTTAGATTGTGCTTATTTTCTGCCTCTTATAATTCTATACAGCATGCCTTTCTTCCTACCTCAGCCTCGCTTTCCCAGCATTCTCCTTTCATTTATTACCGTCTTCCTCAGCATCCCATTGCTTCTCAATATAATCAATCTCCTGCATCCACTTGTCCTCACATCTTCGCATTTCTTCCAACAACTTCTCTCTCCTTTTCTTATACCATGCTCTGACATTCGTCGTTGGTTTTCCTTCCCGTTTTATTTTTTTCCATTCTTCTCCACATTCGCCTCGGAAAGGCCTTTCAGTCTACTCTTATCCTTCTGCCTCCACGATCAAGTTTCTCAACCATATTATGTACTGTCCATATTTGGTATTTCATTACTCTATTATTTACTGTTTTTCTTAAGATGCCAGTTTTCAACCCCCGTCTCTTAGTAAACACTTCTTCAGGTAACGCAAGTTTTCTTTTCAACCTTCCCACCACTAGGTCCACTATCTTTAAAAAAACCTAGTGATATCTGTGATAAAAGATGAAGCACATTTTTATAATAGACTGCCCTTCGAAATATGAAACATATTCGTGTATTTTTTGTGTTTAGTTAAGTTTTGAATCAAATGCTATACATATATTCGTGCTGTCGCTGAAGATCGTTAGTTTGCGAAGAAATACGAACCCCCAATATAAATATCCCAATAATTGGGATGCCTACGCGACAATAATTCCCAGAAGCGGCATGGGGCCTTCATCAGATAGATGTCACGGAAGCCTTAAGATTGATTTTCATTAATTCATAGTGATTCCCATGTGCGATAAATGTTTTCCGTGACATTGACGATTTTTTTGATCCGAATCTCAGAGTCCTGTGATCATTTTATTTGTGAGGATACTTTTTTCTTTATCTAAATATAAACGAGCAAAAAGATAGGGGTTGCCTGTTTGCATTTACTATCGAGTGTTTTTTTTTAGCTATGTCGACAAATCTGTTTGATTTTCAATGTCATGGGGGTTCTCGAAAGCTTCATCGCACTCCATCGATAATCCACTTGAGCAGTCAAGAGTTGGAAGCAAGTTAACGATCGGAAGCAAAAAAGAGACCCTCCATTCAGGTTGACTGATGCCTTCAGCCGCTACATCACTGACATATTGAGTTGAGGCCTCTCCCCAGATGACCTTAGCCTTTTTCGATGTTCGCCCGCTGCCGGTGACAGCCATATTCACTTTCAGACGAACGGTAGGGTTGCTATTCTGAACACTGCATTGTCCGAGGTTGGGGGTCTGGCAGGTTTTGTCATTTTTGCGTGCAAAACCTGCATGCGATAACGTTCAGACGCATTATTCGCCTGTGGAATGATGCTTTAAAGAGCTCTAAATGATCTAAAGAGCTATTTAATATCCGTACTATTAAACATGGTTTTTTTTAGTTTAAGAAGAATTGAACCTTCGGAGGACCTATTTTTAAGAACCATAACATTAATTTGCATCCCACATCATTGCGTCTTGATATGTAATAGTGACAGACGGAATTTGGATTTGTGTTTCAATAGTATCCTGTATGTTCAGTGTGCCAAGGGATGACTTTCTGGATCGCTAGAGGTGGCACCTATGCCATAGTTTCACCAGGAGTTGATTTATCGCCCTGGTATGGCAATACCTTATTTCTCAGGTTAGGAAAGCCACTAATTATTTGCTGTGAGGCTTAAATGACTCAATTTTTTTAGAAGTTTACCGATGGTTGAATCCTGTACAAGTTGCGCTCATCTCCTGAAGTCTCATTTCTCCTTCGAAATACGAGTACTTACAACCGTTTTCTTTCAAGGAAATGTGTCTCTAGATGGGTCCGATAAGGTTTTATTCCTTCTTCTCCTCTTACTTTTAGTCTTTGAAGATGGCTTAAAAGCAAGCGTGGCCCGGAATACCAAAGGAAAATCATTCCCCCCACACCAAATCATTGTTTTGACCGGTGGAGGAGGTTTTAGGTGGAGCTCTTCTTCACAGTGCCTACTAATTTGAAGCGAAGTGAACCCATGAGTTTTGGGCGTCACGACGTGCTTGACGACATGCTGCGACCGTGACGCGGTGTCGAGAGATATTTTATTTTTCTTTTATGTGTTTATCCCTTTTACTTATATCTATTTCCATGTGAATGAATATTTGTTCGCCACATGGCGGGTTTTCCGTGTTTGAATGAGCTTATGCGTGTATATACATATACGAGATATACATACATACACACACACGCACACATTGGAAACCGGCGAGGCGATATTGGGCATCCCTGTTTTATTCATCTGCTTAGTACAGTCCATCCCAACTCTCAACATGCGCTATCCGTACCTGTGCGGGCTGTGACATGTATAATGTTCTGGTTAAGTCGCCCATCCCTCCTATCGACTTCTTTCTTCAGAAAATTCATTAATTGTGGCCAGTTTACTCCGTCGATCACCTTCTCAAAATGTACGAAGCATACAAGTACATGCTTTATATTAAACCATTGGAAATTTTCTCTGGGAAAATTATCATTCATGGTTTCTTTAAATCAATAAGAACAACATGCACATCGCTCTGCCAACGTGCACCTCGCTTCTCTGACAGTGCAAATTTAGCTATCGTTTGTCTTCCTGAAGTAAATCCCGCTTGCGTTCAATTTGAAGTCCATTTTCGTTTTTTTATGTATCCATGGCGGAAATTGGCCGAATGAATAAGCGAACCTTGTGGGTATTGCCGATGATGATGATGTGCGTTCTTCTTTTGTTCATGAAAGGGGTCTTCGCTGGTTCCCGACTGTCTGGCGACGGCGGCGTCGTTACCGTCTGCCTGTGGCGTGTGAAATTTATTCCACGCGGGGATCGACCGGACTACTATACCCGCTTGTTCTTGTGTGTGATGCGAGGGGGAAAAACATTGAGCGGTCTGTCAAAGCGAAGCCGTTGATCGGGATCAATGGCCTCCTTCCCCACACCCTTCTTGGGAAGTAAACCTCCAAAACCTCCTCCCGAGAATTTTTTGTGCAGAATTAGGCTGTCAACAGCTTGTGAAAGGCAACTCGTAAAACTCTTGGGTAAGTTGAAAGTTATACGGAGTCCCGGGTTCGAAACCCAGTCGAGGCGAACGATCTGTTACAATGTGGAATTCCTGCTTTTTCGATTCCCGTAAGTGTATGACTCCGTTTAAAGTTTCCTTCGCGTAATCTCCTACGTCTATTTAAATTCGTCAGATGAAAACACCCAATATGTTTTTAATTGAAATTGGTTCGAAATTGAAAATAAAAATTTTTTCTGCAAATTAAAATCGCAACTGACTGCACTTAATTTAATCCTCAGGTTAATTTAAGCCGATGCATTCTTTTTACTCCGTCGTGAGTTATAAATTTGTCTGTTTCTCAAAGACAAATTAGTATCTTACGGAATGATAGAAGTTGACCTTTTGGTTTTATTTCAATGAATATAGAATGAATGCATTATTTTTGTTGCTTCATTTGTACTTATCTCTTGGTCTTCCTTTACGGGGTCGTCCCTTCAATATTCTTCCCTTCTGTTATTTCGTTTCTAAATAATCAATTGTACCTCAAGGTGCGTGAACAATCTATCTAATTCTTCTTCTTCTTCTTTGCCGTTCTCTCTTTGAGTTCTCTCCAAATATGACCCTTCCTTCTCCTTTTCTTATCCATCACTTCCTCATTCCTCACTTTTTCCAGTTCATTCTTCAACAGTCTCCTCCTCAGCACCATGATTTTAAAGCTTCTTATATTCTTCGCCCTAAGTAATATCAACAAAAACAAACTCCGTCTGGTTGGCTATCAATGGTAATTAAAGCATTTTTTAAATTTTTATTGTAACAGTACAACTTGTAGCGCGTTAGTTAATAAACGCAATATCACTCAAATGATTGTGCTTTCTTGGATTCGCGCGCCCAATTCCATGATGCCATAGTTAATCAACATCAAAGTGACAATTTGTTTCATTATCGTTATTCCCTTTTTCGTAGGAGTCTTCGCTCCCATTGCATGCATTTTTTTTAGTGCTGTTCAATCACGCATTCTTCATGAGTATTGTGAGATGGGTGCCTTGTTCCTATGCTGCATTATTTCGTTAGTTCGTATCTGTAATGTTCCCTCAAACGGTGATGCAATTCTAACCGACGAAGCACGAAGGTTTCTGCGCTAGGTTAACCCTTTCTCCATAAAAACAATGTTGAAACATTCTTATCCGTTGTCACATTCATTCTTTTGTCCTCTTTCCTTGTTTTATCCATTTTATCCGCTTCAGCAACAGCTTCTTATTTCCTTCCAAATCATCTTTGTCTATATATGAGGCAAAGATGCGTATCTTATCGCCCGGTATCTTCGCCCTCATTTTATTTTATGAATAATTCACAAGCATCTTACACGTATAGGACACGATAGTAAATCCATCTCCATCTCCGCATACTTCCGTCCTCCTCTCATACTGTCCCTACCCAATCCTATACCAATCCTATCCTAATCCAGCCCCTTCCTCGTTTTACAACATCCTCCCCTCTGTCACAGTCTTCAACATCACTTTCTCGAGCAGAAAGTTTTGCATCCATATTTCCTACCGCCTCAGGATTTCTCGAAATTACCTTATCTCCTCCCCTACCATGCCAAGCACTTTCTCGTTTGTTTTCCTTTTTGTCCATTTCACCTGTTCTACAGGGTCGCTCCCAAAAGTGGTAGGACTGATTTTTTTACAAGAATTTTATTGACGATATACTTGAATCGACTTAATAATCTTCAAAGTATGCTCCTTGAGCTGTTACACACCTAGTATAACGTTGCTCCCATTCCCCGTACGCCCGCTGGAAATTTTCTTTGGGGATGCCGTTGATGACCCTCGTCGAAGCCTCTTGAACGGCCTTTATCGAGTCAAAACGTCGTCCCTTGAGCTGTCTTTTCATCAGGGGGAAGAAGAAGAAGTCCGGTGGTGCCAGATCGGGAGAATAGGGCGGGTGCGGCAACGTGTCAACGCCGTATTTGGCCAGGAGCTGTCGGTCGACACTCAGAATTTTCGGCACCATCTATGCGCACACCTTGCGCATGGCCAAATCCTGTGAAATAATGCGTTGGACGTTGGATGCAGATAGACCCAACTGGTCTGCAATTTCTTCACTGGTTAAGCGTCGGTCTGTGTTCAGCAGTGCCCTCACTCTGTCCACATTCGTGTCGGTTCTTGCCGTCGACGGCCGTCCGGAGCGATGGTCGTCTTCAACGAGCTCCCTACCCTCTTTAAACAACTTGTGCCACTCAAATACTGTGGAACGGCTTAAGGCAGTGTCCCCATAAGCCTGCTTGATCATATCGAGGGTCTCAAGTAGCCGTCTTCCCGAGTTTCGCACAAAACTTCGCGGAATAACGTTGCTCTAAATTCAGATCCATTTTGTTTTTCGACGCGGACAAAAAACATGCTTCACTAAAATCGGTGTCCTCACTCAACGACAGCCCGCAGGCGACTGAGGTGGGTATCGGTCTGTTGCTAAGAGCCCCCTCCACCTTACCCTGCCAGGCAGACCCCCCTCCACCGCTCCGTTCGCGCCAGAGAAAATCAGTCCTACCACTTTTGGGTGCGACCCTGTATCCTTCTCCGCTCTCACACTCTCTTTAAAGCCTCCAGTCTATTCCTATCATCCTGCTTTAATGGCCATGATTCCTAGGTACAAATGAAGTTCTTTTTAACCCTCCGAGAGTAAGTACAGAACAGACTGTTTGTTCTCTTTTATCATCTGTTTCCCTGAAATTTTGCTTGTTTACATAGAAGGGTGATACCTTAAGTCTCAGGGGGTGAGGGAATTGATTTGGACCAATGGGTATATATATACGTCCAACACGAATGGCATTCAGGCTGTCGTTTGTTGACAGTCGACGGTCTATTCGCGAGTTAGTTCTTTCCTACAAGAAGCAATGCGGAGAAAAGATATCGGTTACAGGGTCTGTTGAGAATTACTCCAAATGCCAGTCAAAACTGAGTTGTTTTCCCGCGACTCTGATTGCGTGTTTTTTTTTCAAATTCATCCGGCACACATGAATAAGAAGAGACCTTGACCTCCTGTTCGTGTGAATCCTTGCTAGATTGAGAGATAACGACTTATTGAGATTTTCCTTTCCACCGTCCATCTAAGGGAAAGTATTTCTATCATAAGCGAAACATATTTTCGTTCGGCAGTCGTAACCGCAAACGCTGTTCGACGGTATCGGTTTAAATTCTCCTCCCCTTCCTTTCAGTCTGTCCGCTTGTACTTCTCACGCGGCGTTGGGAAATCAGTGAAAGCCGCTCAGAATCTCTTTTCAAGTGCCGCATGTGACTCTTGGAGTCGAAGGTTGACGACCCGGGATGTTAAAGTGTTAATTACTGAACGTTCTGCCTTGAGTGTAGCCGAGTCCCCGGCCCGGCGGCGCGGCTACCCTCCCGCTTCTCGGCTCCTTACCGCGTCATCGAAGGATTTCCCCGACCACCACTCGCACGATTCACGAACCGCCTGAGGCGTGCGTGTGTGAGAACACGCCTAATACGTGCGATGGCCGAAGAAGTATGGACTCGAGAACAAGAAGAAATGTGTCTTAAGCGGCAGAAGAGGAGGCAGGAAATTTGGATGCGGAACATATTGTTTGGCGATGGGATTTTAAAGCAAACTGTGATACATTGAGGAGATAATGTCATGCAAGTGAGGTTGGGAGGAAAATAAGATAGGCGCATGTTGGATATGTCTTCGTATATACTCCCAAATTCCCCAAACATTCTGACAAGATATGCGACATCATTCACTCTCTCAGTTATTTTTCTCTTTGCTCTCACTCTGAATTCATGCCTCCTGTTGTTTTCTTACAAAATATATATCAATGATCCAACATGGATTTCTTCGTAAAAATATAAATACAGTATTTTACATTAATATCTTACGATCTTTGGAAGAATACGATTTTAAATTCTACAGCTAATGAATAAATCTTCGTAATAATGTATGGAATTCAAGAAACAAGTAATTGTAATGATGTAACAAAATCTATTAGGTGTTTACGTTGAAGTAACTGACTGCTCCCTGTTCAAGGATTTCTGGAATTATTAATACTGTTGTTCAGTAAATAGGGAAGGGAACTGCGCCCCCCTCTTATTCCCATGATGCATAAATTTCACTGGCCGTTGGGAATAGTATAAGGTCCACTCCGCCCTCACCTCTTGTATACGACCAAGCCAACCTTCCGGTTGATTGCTGTGGTGGAAGTCGATTACGAGGTTAGCCATTTCATCTCGAATGCTTAATGTGCAGCGAGAATAAATACCTGATAATATTTTATCCAAGTGTGGCGAAACGCGTCTCCCTGTTTTCGCAACGGATGAAGGGTGAATCTACCTCTTCTCCAACGTCAGCGTTGTCGAGCATTTCAAAGAAACATGCCGGAGTCCGTCATACATTTAACTGTACCATCTTCCAAGATGCCAACCCACAAGATGGCTCACTGCCATGCCATCAAAAGGAACTGAGTCAAATCTTGGCAGTGTTGTTATGATTGGCGGAATCGGTATATTGACATTATCGCTTTCTTATGGAGGAATAGATGTTATACCAACCAACCACATTTATAAGCCCGAAGGTCGGTTTGATGGGTGAGGATAGAGCTCGCCTAGTGCTTGCATGTCTGGCGTTGAATGCCCCACACCCCTGTCTTCTTATGCCGCGTAGTGGAAATGTTTAAATATTTGTATAAATATTTCGTTCAATCAGATGTCACCCGGAACCATTTTCCAGTGCAGTGTGGTACACATAATTTGAATATAAATGATCAAGTCATTTGTTTAGCCAGCCTGCCAAGGGGTTACAGTCATTAGGTAAGTGCATCGGAAAATCAGGGTGATAGGTCCGGGATGTTCACGTAAATTAATGCAAACAAAAGAAATCTTCTGAGGTTTTCGAGGAGGAGGAAGGTTAAGTTAAACTTTAAAAATGGGGTCAAAAATTAAGAGCAGTTGGAACAGTTTACTTACTTATCTTGGAAGTGTTCTTGACCTAAATGGTCAAAGTGGTAGGGACGTAAGAAAAAGAATTACGTCAAATTAAGAAGCATTCACCAGGAGTAGGGAATTCATGACTGGGACGTTTTAAGTAAGTGAGGATGTTCAGAAAATATTAGTGATGACTTTGATATGAAGCTTGTTGCTGTACGTCGCGGAAGCATGGTAATTGAAGCAAGATGATAAAGTCGTAGATAAGAGCCTGTTGAGATAATGTGGGTGTGTGTGGAGAAGGATGGAAAAGGTGGAACGGACAGAAAGGGAAACAAATGAGAAAGTGCTAGTTGTGGTGGGGTAGGAGAGAGGGAATTGTTGGGAGAAATTCAAAAGAGGCAAAGAAATATGGTTAGACAGCGTTTTGTTTGACGATGGCGAATGTTGTGATATATACTGGTGAGGATGATAGACAGGCGAGGAAGGGATTGGAAAAGAAAATAGACATGTTGGACGGAATGAAGGGAAAAAGCAAGTAATCGAAATTGAAGAGGGGTCTATTGTAGTGTGTGGGATATCAGGTCGCGTCTTGTTAGGCGAGCCTTATAAATTTAGGAATGTCCAGTCTGTCCATCAAAAACTTAGCTTAAGCCGTTGACTACTAATGACAATTCATCAGTATTTCAGTCCTGGGATTGGTTTACTGCAGCCCATATCTTTCCATTCTACTTTATTTGAATGCATGGCAAGGCTGCATTTTTTTAGAGAGAATAATGTGGTGGTTTCCCGTTGCATTCCACATCGCAGTACTGTGGCCGATACCGTGAACTTCACTCTCTCCTGCAGCTGTGATAGCCGATGCCGGGCCGACCCACTCGGTCTGCGCCACCAGTGGTGAAACTGCTGCCTTTCACCATGGGAGTTGGGTAGCTTTCATCATGGGTTTAGGGTAGCTTTTTAGTCTATTTTTCTCTTTGCCTCGTTCCGAAATACCATTATCATGTATTTCCGGTTAATGTGTGGTTGTCTCGTTCCGGAAAACCATTGACAAATTGCTTTTAGAAACCGAAAAAGTTTCACCCGTCACGGGAATCGAACCAGAGATCTTTGGCTCCATAGGTAGACACGCTACCGCCAACCCTTCCAATAACAATGATAGTGCGTCTTATTTGCACTATTGCTGTTGTCCATAAGTGGCAATCATTCGGGTAATGAGTGAGAAAATAGTCCCATTTCAAATAGTAGTAACCAAGTTCAGGTTTTAAATCTAGTTCCAGACCTATTTCATTAGTTAGTCATCTCCACTCTTCCGTGTGCGTGCGCTGTAGCAGTGTGTTCGTTCCAATTTCAGCCGATCCCTACGGCACCTTTCATCCCTTCCCCCGTCCTACACACCCGGCGCCATCTCGTCCCCCATTCCTCCTCTCCTCGCTTCCAATCTCCGAGATCGGATTTCCATCCTCCCACTCCCTCGCGCGTGCAGCCATATGTCACCACCGCAAGTCGATGGACCGGTCCGTTCCTCGAGGCGTGTAGAGAGTATGCGGTGTGTGCGCTCACACGTTTTATAAATACTTTCGAGAGGAGCGGGTTTGACGATCTAACGAGTCAATTCCAGACCGTTAGAATATGATTCAAAGTCGAAGGAATAATGCGAGAGCCTGTCTTACATGTGCACCAAGTAATTTGGGTGATATTGGACGTGAAAAATTTGTTCCTACTTAAATGTGCCCTAGAAAATTTAATTTTGCATGTTTCCTTGCCGTAACGGAAATAATGCCTTTGGTCATCGATATGTGATTCCGAGCTGGGAATGTGAACACACGGAACGACGTAAAAATAACTATTTATCATTGAAAAAATGAAGTATAGTATTTTTACAATAGCCATTAGGAAGTATTTTTAACGCACTATAACAGTTATTAATCTCAAATTTTAGGTATCTTTGGAATTTCTAAATTTATAGCCAAAATTCCGTTATAACGAGAGAATGAATTGGTGATCTCAGGCTGTCATCTTGAAAATAGTGAATAATTGACAACGTAAATATGCTATATTCATTTCTTCAAATGAAAAATGTGCATCAGCCCAACTTCTGGGATGTATTCTTTGACGATTAAACATCATCCTGGAAATTACGAAATGTGCTCGATGTGATGCATTGGCCTTAGCTAAAAATTTGCGAGTATGTGTCCTCTGGGAAAAAGTGTTAAAAATCATATCCTCTATCCCCTCCAGATTTATTACCCCTTATGAAGTATCCTCTAAGTAGTTAGGGAATGCGGGTCCTGAAACAGCGAAAACCGCGCCACCTGGTGGTAAAAATCGTAACTAAAAACAAATGAATATCGAAACAAAAGAGTCGCGCGATGCGGCAAACAAATGAATGTCGAAACAAAAGAGTCGCGCGATGCGGCGAACAAATGAAGCACGCCACCTGGTGGTAAAAATCGTAACTAAAAAACAAATGAATGTCGAAAGAAAAGAGTCGCGCGATGCGGTAAACAAATGAAGCACGCCACCTGGTGGTAAAAATCGTAACTAAAAACAAAATGAATATCGAAAGAAAAGAGTGGTGCGATGCGGTAAACAAATGAAGCGCACCACCTGGTGGTAAAAATCGTAACTAAAAACAAAATGAATGTCGAAAGAAAAGAGGCGTGCGATGCGGTAAACAAATGAAGTACGGTTGCGTCGGACGACAGGAGAAGCACGCGATGCGCGTGTGCTGGTGGTAGAATGCGTGACTCTCATTCAATGAGAGTCACGCATTATCAAATAATCTCATACACTGAATTCACACGATCGTTTACTTTGCGAACAACGAGCGGATGCTCGCCTCCGAGTTTGGCAGTAACTGAACGTATAACAGACATTTTCATTCTGGGTGTATTGCACGATGGAGTCGAGTATTTATACACCAACGTTCATATGTGCTGACTTGTTTGGAGGCTTTTATACATCTGCGCATGCGCACAACATCATGAAGAGGGTGTGACATGTTCGAACTTGTTTAGAAGCCTCTCACGCACATGTCACGACTCGTTCAGGCAGAGACGTTCGCCCGACCCGACCCGGTCCGGCCCCGCGACTCCAGCGCCACAGCCTACCGCATTGCATACCTCTTTCGTTTCCTCGCCAGCCGTGCCTCTTTTGTTTACAATACCGCCTTGCACGTCTCTTTTGTTTCGACGCCCGACGCATCACATGCCTCTTTCACTTTCATTCGCTTTCAGTCCACCAAGCGGCAGGGCAATCAACCAACGCCCACCGCGCTTCATTTTTTTTCAGCATTCTTCCGTCATCCGACGCCAACCGTGCTTGATTTGTGTACCGCATCACGCAGGTGGCAGGTAAATCAACTAGTCACGCATTCTACCACCAGCACACGCGCATCGCGTGCTTCTCCTGTCGTCCGACGCAACCGTACTTCATTTGTTTACCGCATCGCACGCCTCTTTTCTTTCGACATTCATTTTGTTTTTAGTTACGATTTTTACCACCAGGTGGTGCGCTTCATTTGTTTACCGCATCGCACCACTCTTTTCTTTCGATATTCATTTTGTTTTTAGTTACGATTTTTACCACCAGGTGGCGTGCTTCATTTGTTTACCGCATCGCGCGACTCTTTTCTTTCGACATTCATTTGTTTTTTAGTTACGATTTTTACCACCAGGTGGCGTGCTTCATTTGTTCGCCGCATCGCGCGACTCTTTTGTTTCGACATTCATTTGTTTGCCGCATCGCGCGACTCTTTTGTTTCGATATTCATTTGTTTTTAGTTACGATTTTTACCACCAGGTGGCGCGGTTTTCGCTGTTTCAGGACCCGCATTCCCTAACTACTCCTCTATGTGTGAAGAATGTATGTATACATATGTAGAATCTATTATGTATGTATGTGTGTGTGTATATGTGTAATAGTTTTTTTCGTATTCAGTGATTTCAAGAACAGGATTTAGTGTCTTTTATTTGAAGTGAATGGTAATTAGTTTATATGATCAAGTTCTTGAGTGAGTCCATCAATATACACGTACCTATAAACATATCGTAAAGGAATCCGATAAAAAAAAATAAAGAAAGGCTCGCGCATGCTTGTATTTTTATGTTAAGTCGGTTAGGGAGGTGGGAAGAGAGTCATCGCAGTGGGGGTTGGGGGGGGAACGAGAGAGAGAGTCCCTCCCCTCCCGCCCGCGTTGGCCGTGTTTCCCAACCGTCATCCACACCGAAGAGTTGTTCGATCTTGCGGTGCGGACTTGCTTTTTACGCTTCCTAACGTCTGCCGGTGCCGTTGCTGATATCGCATCTCGAAGCGCTTCGTCGCTGGATGCACGGATGGTCTGTTGGACGCAGGATTAATGTCGCGTCCGTGCGCCACATTGTGTGCGGACACGCTTTAGGATTGTTTTGATAGAAAGCGAAAGTCTACCACACACAAATGCACACCCACGCGCGCACGCACACACACACTGGCGTCACGTGATGAAGCTTCGGAAATGGAGTACGGCCTGACAAATAGATATGATGTACGCGATTAAACATTTCGTTCGCCATGTATTCTCCCCAATATCCCGACATATTTTTGGAACAGTGAATTTCTACATGCATAAAATAATACGTATTAAAATAATTAAAGGGTATTCTTATGAAATGTGGTAGTGTAGTGGTTAGAGCGCCGGTATACTGACGACGGAAGGCCTTGGATACGATTCCGGATGATGCCTCTGGGCCCCCTCAGCTTCATCCAAGCTTACAGTGCATTGTGAATACTACGAGGGTGGATTGAAAGGTTCTCGGAATCACTACCATATATCAGCGATAGCAAAACGAGTTTCCCGCGTAGTAATAGGTAATATTTCATGAGTTAACACGCAATGCGCCATTGCCCTTCGTACTAAAATTTAATTTATTTATGCCAGAAGAGAGACGGCTGTTGAGAGAAATTCAAAGAATGCTGGACAAGTGGATGCAGGTGAATATATTTAGAGGCAGTGGGATGCTGAGGAAGACTTTGATATATCGATTGGAGAATGCTGAGAAAGCTAGGCAAAAGAAAGAAATGTGGATAGACATTTTGGATGGAATTAAGAAAGAAGGTAAAAGATTTGCAGAGTTAAATAATGAGTTCTTGTGTGCTTTAAGGATGTTTTGTGTCATGTTATTCAAGGGTTGCGGGTAAACTTTGCAGTGTGTAGTTCCGTGGTCCATCAAAATCTACTCCCAAGGCGGGGTAAGACTACCACTAAAAAAAATGTTTGCTTCACATATTCGGGTATTTTTTCTCTCTGCCTTTAGGTACACTTTGTGCGACCACATTTTGTGTAACGGCATCCAATTAATTTCGTTGATTCAATAACCTTTCTACGGAAGTCGATCGGTGTGATGCCAAATTCAGGAATCAATTCTACGTGAAGACTGGTCTACAGATGTTTTTGTGATAAGTAAATAGGAAACCTTTTACCTACATAACTTATCATTTTCATATGGGGCGCCAATGGCCACATTCCCATTGCCTCTAATCTCCTCTCGTTAATGTCGATGTCAAGACGCCACAGAAAATAATGCTTCAGGTGTAATTATGTACTTTCATATGTGCTTTCAAATGTCTGCGTGCTTTCAGATTCGCGAGGCGGTATTGTCAATAAGCGTACTTTTTGCTGTAGAGTGCTTTCATAGCGAAGGGCCATTCTGCTAAGTCGCTCCTCTTCTTCTTTGTGTACTAATCTCAATTGCCAAGTATAATATAAAAATATCCTTCTAAGCCATTCAAGATAAGCTACAGGATTATTATTATTATCATTGGAAAAAGCTACAGGATTATCATTATTATCATTGGAATTCTAACAGTTAAGATACGTTTTGTATGAACACAATCTACCAAACGGTGCAGCGACAATGCCCTAGTTTCCCCTTACAAATCGCAACATGACATCCAACATTACAATAGGTGCTTCTTCGATTCCCCATACTTCCTTCCACTCTTGTTTGCCTCGTTGCCTAACGTTCTCCCCTCTATCACAGTCTTCAACTTCTCATTGCCACTCAAAATGTTTTCTGTCCACCTTTCGTGCCTCCTATGGATTTCTCCCAAAAATCCTCTCTCCTCCCCTCCTCTCACCATTCCTAGTACTTCCTCGTCTGGTGTAAGCTACAAGATAGCATGAAAAAAATAATTTTCAATTTGGTATTTAAACCCTGTGTAACGTAATTAGTGCGCGTATTTTATGTGACGTTACCTTCTGATAGAAAACAATTGAAATTCTCCTAGAGCAATGGAATTAATTGCCTGCTCGCACTCAGTTTTTATGTAACTATAAAAGTTCAATACATAGGTGTTCTATGGATTCTGAACATTTGGCCGTTCGTGTTATTCTCACTTCCAACTTATTAATACTTAACCTTATTGAATTATGGAACGTTTTCATCTGTTAAGTTCCACGTGCTCAAATTTCCCGAGTACTACGAAGATAGCTAATTAAGTATTGTGTCCATTTACCCAGCATCGAAGTTATGAAAAAAAAAATCAATAAAAAGTTGATATTATTCCAGTCGTAAGGAAAAAGTATCCATTTCCTTAATTTTTTCAATTAGAAAATGCATTTTTTCAGTCAGGCTAGTATTCGTAATAGTACGAGATAAATAATAATTTAAGAAATGCTACCAGATTTTAATTGCAAGTAATTACTTTTCCTCTAGTATTGGTGGCATTAAAATACCATTTTTTTATGAATTGAAAGCTGAGAAATTTGCTTTTTTTTGTAATCCAGATGGTAAGTGAACCGAAAAGTCAGTCAGTGGAGGACAGTCTTGCGTATCGGTATGTCAGTGGCACGGTCTTGCAGAATCGCGCGAAACGGGTTCTCTTGCCATTCAAATAGGTGATAATGGACACCAGTCGAGGGAACTCCAAAAAACTTGACATTCGATCTAAATGTCACTTTAAATTTTACTTAAATCGATCGGATACTTGGAAGTTATAGTAGTGTGTATTTCCATCAAAGTTTCACCAAAGGAATACAATCGTATTACAAGTATTAAACTACCCACCAACAATATGTAATGATAAAATTTCATTCGAATTATTGTATTCAATTTAGTCAATCGAAGCAACTCGATTCATTCAATAAAAAAAACGACTTCGGGATTTCAAAAGGAAATACGTTGACGTTTTGAAGACCACTGAACACTTTTTGGCCAGTTTTAAATGAATTCTGTTTTCGTGTGCATGTAATTAAATTTTCCTCGGTTCTATGGTTAAAAATGATACAGTTGATCTTAGTTGCACGAAATTTGTTACCTAATATTTTTATTGAGAGCAAATAAATTGATTTGATTCTCGCCAAAGTTGACCAATTGGAAGTGACCGTTTCAGGATCCAGCGTGGTACACTGGAGTCGTCCGACAAAAGATGGCATAAACAGATCGAGGGGCATTAGAACTAATTTTTATCACAATCTATACGAATTTTCGCGAAACATCATTTTATTTTTTTCCTTCACATGTGTTATAATTATTAAATATTAGCCTAGCACTTAAACTGATAAACGGATAAATATTCGAAGTTTCGCGTTCTTTTCACCGTTTACTGTCTGATAAATGTACAAAACATTATTCGCACGTGCACTTAAGTGATATTTTCGACATTTTGAAATGTGGTCACCAAGGAAACCCGAAATGTTGATCCCGACTCTACTTGATACGGCGAATTCCGAATGCATGTCGCAATGGAAGAACTGAGATGTCAAAAAATAACTACGTAATTTAATAATGAACCGTAAGCAGAGGTTATTTGAGGTAGTTTATGCATTACGCAGATGTACGAGTACAAAGTTTTCGTACAAAGAAAAACTTTCTTTCGGCCGAAGTAATGCAATAATTTATACCGTTAGTTATTGAATTCTCTCTTCTGGTTGTGAAAATGTAAACCGCATGGGGAAAGTCATGCGTTGGCCATATCAAATGTTTATATAATGAATCGTCATCTTTAGAGTTCCCTGTCTTAAACGCTCACTGGTATGGGCTAAAGAGACCTCGTAAGTAATCGGGTGAGAAGAGTTTCATGTGATTATTTACAAGGTAACTTCAGGTTTTAAGGTCACCCAATTTGTTCCTCGGGACTGAGAGCAGATAATAAGACGTGGTCGAGTTTTGAAGTACGCGAACACACTTTGTGTGTTATTCAGTTAAAAGAAGGACATGTGACAACAAACCTAAGAAACCAAGGATCATCGGCAATTTATCATTGTATGGCAATAGGAATACATTCAATAAAACTCGGAGGCCATGTTGTCGACGTGAAAAACGTGCCAGTCTCAGGGATGTTATTTTGAGAAGCAACAGAATTTTCAATTTTCAGGTGTAGGTATGAAGTTTTTCCCAAAATGTAGGTATTTAATGTTGTTAGAATTATAAAGTACGTTTGTTTCTTATAATAAATGAAATAATTTTCAATAATTAATATTTTGGTGACCGAAATAAAAATTATATAAAGAAATAGATGAAAAATGTCCAAAGAAACTGCGGGAGATACCGCAACAGTAACTTTTAACGGAGTCATCTGCTAATGTGCATTTCAATGCAACAATTTCAGAGTGTAAAAATCATTCCCCTTGAGTCAAGACGAATGATTTTTATACTCTGAAATTGTTGCATTGAAATAGATGAATGTTTAAGTTTAAAAATAATTTATGCATTAACAATCAATAATAAACGTTATTTTGCTTTAAAAAAATTAAAGACCATACGTTTGTGTTTACCTTTGTACGTTAGTATCACGTTTACATCGTAAGCCTGCTGCGGCGTGTGAAATTCACGCATTCACAGGGTAGTAGGAAGGATCCAGTTCCTTATTCCCTGTGCCGCTCTGGTTTCTCAGAAGGAATATCTGTTGCTTGAAAAATCACTCAACTTGGGTGAATTTGATGGTCCCCAGAGTCCCCGCCCGGATTCGAACCTAGGACTTCCAGTCAGTAGCCAAGTGTTTTACCCACTGTAGACTACCACGCCCACAAATCATGTGTATATGCGGTCCGTGAAATGTCGACGCTGAAAGAGCAAGATTTTGGTGTGCATCGATAATTATCCGATCGAATATCTCGTCCCTATCGAATATCGATAATCTTGGGAACGAAGATAGTATGAGAGTCTTCTCCAAGAAGTTATAACTCGGGTTTTAAGCCGCGTTCCTTCGAAAGGGTAAAAGTACATAGGGATCAACGGGTGCACTTTTGTGCCCTTTGAAGGGGAATTCATAAGGGCACTTAAATCTACACAAGGGCCAGGTTTTGACAACATTTTGTACTGACAATAAAAGAACGACGTATTTTTCAAAGCTTTGCTGAAGTTATTTAATGAGCTATTCTTAGCAGTCAGTGTTAAAAATGTACTGCCTGGATTGATATAGTTTATTCAATGTAATTAATGAAAACAAATTCTTCAAGTTCTTCGTCAAGTTAACCCATCTAGGGTTATATATTTTAGAACCATGTTTTTTGTCAGTGTGATTGGAAAAGTTCTTTAAATGTTTAGTTTCTTCTCTTATAGTATTAGGCGTTATTTGTTTTCTCATAATAGCTTTTTCTTTGCGAATAGGACTTACATTTCTACAGTTTCATACCTGTGCATTTGATATCCCCGACATGCTTCCATGATTGTCCGCTTTAAGTTGGCCGAGCATGACGAGAAGTGCATGACAGTTTGCATCGCTCGCACCCTTGCGTACCGGAGTTGCCCTCTATCTCGCTCGGGCCCTTTATGGTTTGGGGCACCCATCACTACATGGACGCTCCGAAGGACCCTTCGAGGGCGTATAAATGTGTTTGGGACTCAGCTTAAATGAACTTCTCCAAGTCCAAGTGGTACTATTAGGACAAGCACGATCCCAGGGATTTTCTAAAGCACTCCGGGCGATAAATAAAACCTTCCTTTTTAATATTGTGCTCCGTCCCCAGGTGTGTTCAAGGAAGAGGCTCCCCCCCCCCTAAATTTGCCAAGACGTCGTCGTAGTGAATATTTCAAGCGCAGGATTCGTTCGCCCAATGGTAAGAGTTTTGTGGTCGAAGCTCGGCGGTGGGGTTGGGTGGCGCCAACTCTCTCGTTGAGTGAGATTGCCTCTCTGCGGTGGAAAGATCCCGGAGAAGTTCAGCGAAGGTAAAGTGGGGGCGTGGTTGTTGGAGGGTCCGGCTGTCTGGCTCGTGGTCAGCTTGAGCGTCGAATTAGTTCTCTGGCTGCCTCGCCGCCCTCGTTTTAATTTTCAAATTAAAACCTCCCCGACGCTTCGCTCAACCAAGCTTTCACGGGGAACGAGTGTTAAGCTAGTTACAATGGCGCCGGCGCCAAACCTTCATTATCACCGGATCCGTTGCATACTGTTGCCCTTACGTCACACTATACCCAAGAGGCTATGTGAGCTCTGGGGTATTCATGTTTTCAGTCTACAAACCATATGAAAGAAACAGCTACAATTATCGCGGTTCATCGGGAAATATCGACAGTAAATATATATATATATATATATATATATATATATATATATATATATACATATTAATTTGTATAATGAAATAAGGACAATTTGCACTTTTCCACAGTTTATTTAACGTACGACGCGTTTCAACTCACAGAGTCATCATCAGGTACAAGACTTGGTACAGTGTACCTGATGATGACTCTGTGAGTTGAAACGCGTCGTACGTTAAATAAACTGTGGAAAAGTGCAAATTGTCCTTATTTCATTATGATGAACTTCCACGACCTCAAGCCTGAATCTGTTGATATATATATATATATATATATATATATATATATATATATATATATATATATATACCATCTTGGGGATCGAGATGGTGCGGGGGCTAACGTACTGGCTTCCCACCCTGAGGGCGCGGGTTCAAATCCCGGCGGTGTTGAATATTTTTCAGAGGTATCTCGATCCCTACTTGAGGTGCTTTGTGGAGGGCACTTTGAGTGAGTACGCCGCCCGTCGGATGGGACGTTAAACTGCGGACCCCTTGGCGCCTTTCGTATAGAGTAGGCTAATGCCGACGCCGGGTTTCTCTCCATCCTTTCCTGTCCATCCCCTATGGCGCAAATGACCTTAGCTGTCGGTCGCCTCCCCTAAAAACTACTACTACTATTGAAATGTAATGAAATAATTGACTTTGTAATTCCACACACTTTATTTAAAAACACACGACCCAGGTTTCGACGTTGAACGTCATCATCAGGTGGTCCTCATAGAAGCACGCTGGCTATATATACCTTCTGATCATAGGAGGGGGGGGGTTGGTCAGAGAGGGAGGTCGGAGGGGTAAAAAGGTTACAATGTAGCTGGGAAGAAAAGAGAATTACATTTTTGATTTAGAAGAGTGGTAGGTCTAGGAGTGGGGAGTGGGAGGGATACAAAATTTCGTTGGCAAGATCATCTTTCCAACGGACACATTTCAAAATTTCTAACTGCTCCAAAGCATCGAGCCTTTGACCTTTTTCTTCAAAATGAATAATTTTTGTCACAAAGTCACTGTCACAAAGTCACGTCAGTAACGCAGTTATGGCAAGCCTCTACAGAAGACTCTCCATAAAATACCGGAATGCGTCATTGAACATCTTCTTCAACAGCCGCTGCATCTCCCTTGGAGTTTTCCCGAAGTACATCAACCTTCAGTGTAAGAAAACCCAATCCTCGGCAGGAAAGTTCGCTATAGGAGTAGCCAAGAAAGCCTGGCTTAAAAGGGAGTTACACGAATGGTATGTTAAACGAGACGCTATATCCCATTATCTACTACTTTTATACGTGGAATTGTCCCATAAACTTCATTGGATCGAGTGGCTATACTTTGATAATGAGGTCCGTCAGAAGTGCAGTGAGATTTCCTTTCAAAAAAGAGCGAAAATGAACCGTAAGCTTGATTTACTACGGAGAAATAAGGAGTCCAGTTCAAAATCAACAAGTTCTAAGTGTGACCATAAGTTTGGGCCTCGAATCGTTAACCTTTCCGGACATTCCTTTTCTAATAGTGAGATTTCTTTGCTAGAAAAAGGCCTTAAGTACGTACCTAAAATTCCAATTTCTGTTAAAAACATTAAAAACCTGGCTGTTGACCTTGAAGTTGCCCTTCAGAAAGAAAATATCGCGGTTAAACAAGTTGTTTCCCAGGAGCTCCTTAAATTCTCACAACTTGGAGTAAAAAAGATGAAGTATTCTACCGAGTACGAGGCCTTAAAGTCCATTAAACATTCAGTGACAGAGAAAAATTTGATCATCCAGAAAGCAGACAAAGGCAGCGCAGTGGTTGTATTAGAACGAAATACCTACATCACGAAATGCGAAGACTTCATCAGGGACAATAACATTGAAGTACTTCGTTCAGACCCAACCCCCAAGTTTCAACAAGAAATTAAGAAAGTGATTAAATCTTGTAACACGTTATTCAAAAGTTGTGAAATGTTGAAACTAGTGCAAATGAATCCCTCAGCACCACGGTTTTTCGGGCTACCTAAAGTTCATAAAAATGGGATTCCGATCAGGCCTGTAGTATCAAATATGTCAGCTCCCAACCACATACTAGCGAAAAGGCTTAATGTACTCTTCAGGGAGGTTTCCAAATTTTCCACGGAATATGGTGTAGTGAATTCCTTGGACCTTGTGAACAAACTTATGAAAAAGGTCATCCCGAAAAAGTGCATGCTTGTTTCCTTTGATGTACGCAACCTTTTCACCAACGTGCCACCCATGGAAGCGGTGAACCTTGCCGAAGACATCCTCATCCGGAAATCCATCCCAGTTCCAGTTATAAGTGAACTTTGTGCATTACTTAAGACGTGTGTTTCCCAAAATTATTTCATTTTTAATGGTACCTATTTCCAACAACCCAATGGTTTAGCCATGGGCTCGCCCTTGTCCCCACTCCTGGCCGATATGTATATGGACAATTTTGAAAAAGTTTTGTTCTCCTCAGCCTACCCTCTCATTAATAATGTATTTTGTTGGTTAAGATATGTAGACGATGTCTTCTGTGTGTGGACAGGTTCTGATAGGCAACTAGATCAGTTTCTAGCACATCTAAATTCTATCAATTCTAATGTACAATTCACGTGTGAAAAAGAGGAAAAAGGTTCCCTGAATTTCCTCGACCTATCCATTTCTAAAGACAAAGATGGGTTACAGTATTCCATTTTTAGGAAAGAAATGTATACAGACCAATTAATTAATTCCTCTTCAAGGCATTGCTTCACCCAAAAGCTTTCGGCATTTCATGCAATGATCCACCGTTTGACCGCTATCCCTATGTCAAAATTCAATGTAAATAGGGAACTTAATGTAATTAAAACGTTAGCAGTAAACAATGGGTATTCAGAAGATCTAATAAATAAACTTTACCGGAATAAACTTACAAAAATAGCCTTAAGCCACATTTACAACCCCGAACATGTAAAAGATCCCACTGCCAAATGGCGGAGAATACTATATCTTGGGACTATTTCTCAAAAAGTAATTAAAAGTTTACCTAAAGAAAAAATTAAATGTGCCTTTTACAGTCGTTCATGCCTTAAGAACCTGATCTCTCACACTAAAGACAAAGTCCCCGAAAACGAGAGGAGTGGAGTGTATGAGTTAAAGTGCTCGGATTGTAGCACAAAGTATATTGGACAAACAGGACGGAAATTTAAAGAAAGGATTAAAGAACACCAAACATGTGTAAAAAATAAGAACATAACATCCCTCTTTGCAAAACACCTCATCGAAAGTGATCACAAAAGTGACTTTGTGACAAAAATTATTCATTTTGAAGAAAAAGGTCAAAGGCTCGATGCTTTGGAGCAGTTAGAAATTTTGAAATGTGTCCGTTGGAAAGATGATCTTGCCAACGAAATTTTGTATCCCTCCCACTCCCCACTCCTAGACCTACCACTCTTCTAAATCAAAAATGTAATTCTCTTTTCTTCCCAGCTACATTGTAACCTTTTTACCCCTCCGACCTCCCTCTCTGACCAACCCCCCCCTCCTATGATCAGAAGGTATATATAGCCAGCGTGCTTCTATGAGGACCACCTGATGATGACGTTCAACGTCGAAACCTGGGTCGTGTGTTTTTAAATAAAGTGTGTGGAATTACAAAGTCAATTATTTCATTACATTTCAATATGTTATGCAAATTCCACAAAGTTACGCCTGAGACAACAAATTCTACTACTACTACATATACCATCTTGTAAGGACTACAGGACGATAAGTTTGATATCCCACGCAGCTAAAGTTGTTCTCAGGATCATAAACAAAAGGATAGAGAGTAGGGCAAATGATTGCTTAGGGGATGATCAGTTTGGGTTTAGGAAGGGGAGAGGTACGCGTGATGCCATTGCAGTAATGAGATTATTAATCGAGAGGAATATAGAACACAACCAGGAGGTATTTGCCTGTTTCGTAGATTTCGAAAAAGCGTTTGATAGAGTGAATTGGGAAAAACTAATGAGTATATTGCAGAAAATAGGAATAGATTGGAGGGAAAGGAGGCTAATCCGCAACCTGTACATGTCTCAGACTGCTCAGGTGCGGGTGGGAAACGGAGAGTCCGGATGGGCAGTGTTAGGAAGGGGTGTAAGGCAGGGTTGCCCATTGTCACCGTTGCTGTTCAACCTGTATGCTGAGGAAATGATCAAAGAGGCATGGGAAGAACTCGAGGTTGGAATGAAAGTGGGCGGGGAATTCGTAAAATCAGTTAGGTTTGCTGATGACCAAGCTTTAGTTTATCAGTCAGCCAAGGGGCTGCAAGCATTGCTGAGTGAATTGGAAATTCAGTGCGACAGGTATGGGATGAGAATCAATATTAATAAAACAAAGGTTATGCGATTTTCTAGAAAGAAAAAGGCTAAGCTAAACATTAAAATAGGGGGGCAAAAGCTAGAGCAGGTAGAACAGTTTACGTATCTCGGAAGTGTTTTGGACCAACACGGTCAAAGTAGTAGGGACGTAAGGAGAAGAATTGCGCTAGGCAAAGAGGCTTTCACAAGGAGGAGGGAGTTGATGACAGGGACGTTGAGTAAGGATGTTAAGAAAAGACTCGTAAAAACTTTGATATGGAGCGTAGCTATGTACGGCGCGGAAACGTTGTCTTTGAAGCAGGAGGATAGACGTAGATTGGAGGCTTTTGAAATGTGGGTCTGGAGAAGAATGTAGAAGGTGAAATGGACAGAGAAGAAAACAAATGAGGAAGTGCTTGGTATGGTGGGCGAAGAGAGGGGTTTTTTGGGAGCAATCCTATGGAGGCAGGAAAAGTGGATGAAGGGGGTATTGACCGGCAGTGGGATGTTGAAGACTGCGATAGAGGGGAGAATGTTGGGCAAAAGAGGAAAGGGAAGGAACAGGATATGGATGTGGATGGGATGAAGGGAGGAAGAAAGTACTCAGAGATGAAGAGGGACCTGATATAGAGTAGGATGATGGATTTTGTGTTTTGTTAGGAGTAATAAAATGTTGGTTTGGTAGTTGTGTCCATCCAAAAACCTACCATAACCGGTAGATTACCTTAAAAAAATGTGTATATATGTGTATGTATATATATATATATATATATATATATATATATATATATATATACACATGCATACATACATACATACATACATACTACTTTCATAGTGTAGTGTTCACCTGCCAACTCAGTAGTTGTGGATTCGATTCCCGCCGAGGTAGGTTTTCTGCGCCAAGGGCTTGGGTGTTTGTAAATATAAAATGTAATGTGCAGGGGTAGATGGAAGAAGGGACTATAAATGCTCCATCTCGCCCCAAAATAAACGACGTTTAACAAATAAATATAATGAAATAGTCTATTGCCTTGCATGGGACGCCTTGTTTTCGCTGTACGACATAGTGAGGAAAATAGCATTTGTGGTTGTTTTGGGGTATTTTTTTAAAATTTCCTCGAAGATTGAGGTTTCCGAGCTGCGGTCAAGAAACGAATTCGACTGAAATAATAAAACCTGCATGGCATCAGGGATACAAATAGTACGACATTATGTGGCCAATTAATTAAGGATAGGAAGTTGATCCACTGCGGAAGTGTGGATTGCTAGTTGGGGAGAAGGGTGGGCGGGGGGTGATGCGACATTACGAGAGCCACTGAAGCGAATTAAGGATAACCTGTCGGAACGTGAGCCTCGGCGAAATGACGTCTGACTGTATACATATGCTGGTTGGAGGTAACGACTAGCGTTACAAAACTACCAAGGTACTTGTTGATGAAGAAAGAGCATTGGGAAGTCTCATTTGTCCTGAAGATTGCTCGCCCGCCTCCAGAGATCCTCTTGACCGCAACGATCTCCTAAAAGAGTTTTTTTTTAAGCTTTGCAGTCGGAGTAACGGGAAAAACAGTCCGATAAGGATATGATCCTTATTTTTAACGACGTAAAAATGCCATCTTGGATTTCCTACCATGATATTCCATAATAACCCGTTAGTTTGATAATGTTCGAATATTTTTTTAATTTCCCCGATCATTCTAATTAAAAATATCACGGTAGCGCAGAAGATTTTAAAATGTACGTTTTTGTTAAGGTTTCACTAATGATATCACATGTAGCTTAGATCTCTTAATTTGCACGTGATGTGCAATAATTTCAATGTTAAAATTATTCGCCTGAACCAGGATTCGAACCCGGATCCTTCGATATCTGGCCGAGTGCATTAGCCATTTAAGCTATCGAGGTGTATTATTAAACTCTGAGATTTTGAATGATTTTTACATTTTGAAAGTGTTGCATTGAAATGCATATTAGCGGATGACTCCGTTAAAAGTTACTCTTGCGGAATCTCCCGCAGTTTCTTTGGAATATTCGCATGTTTTTTTTATGCTGGGCAGGCACAAGAAAACATCGACTGGTATATTATTACAGCAGTATATATTTAAGTATGCGTATTTATGTTTTGATGTAATAGACATTGAGTAAAACAAACGTATAAGTGTTAAATATGTTATTTTAGGAAGAGAGTGTGTTGTTGGGAGAAATTCAATTGAGGCAGGAAAGATGAGTATGCAGAGGAATTTGATTGGGTATAGAATGCTAAAGAATATTGTGATGTGTAGAAGAGAGGATGTTGGATAAACTAAGTAAAAATAGGAAATGGATTGGAGGCATGTTGGACAGATTGAAGGGAATCAGGAATCATAATAGTAATAAATCAAAGTCGTAATAGAAATAGTAAAGACATTCGATTTGCAAATGAGGATAAGATTAAACGCCACGAAGACATATGGCGCATTCGTAGGTACGTGTGTATTTGTACGTTAGCTGTTAGTATACTATTAGCTGTTAGTATACTATAGTATTTACTCATATCTGCATGTGTGTAAGTTAAAATGGGTTTTGCATGTGGTTGCATGCTGTTTTACGGGTGGTGACCTAAGACCTCCCGTCACATGCCCTTTCGACGTAGTATTGCGGGGTATTGTGTAGATGTAGATGAAGTGTGGTAGAAAGGATTTTGAATTGAAGAAGGGTATGTTGTAGGGTCAGATGTCAGGGTTTGTCTTGTTAAGCGAGGCTTGCAAATGTATCGGCGATAGACTTCCGAGTGAAAATGTTCATGTTACTTTTTTTTAATTTCGCGCAACTTATTGCACGTTATATTCTCTCAATTGTGGTGAGTTACGTGTAGGTTTTTTGAAGATCTTAATTGGAGTTAGAATGAAGGGGTAAATTAAGAGAGGAAGGTCAATGGTGAACTATGGGAAAACAAGATGATGGGTACTTTCGCCGTAAGGACCTAAGATACGAGGGTCATCCGGAAAGTAGTACCCGTTCGTGCCGCATGAAGTGCTGACGACGCGAGTAGCCGCTGGACGAGGTCAGATAGCTTCAGTGGCTTGTCTGCCTTCTCTGAGCCAAGTTGCGTGACGCTAGCATTGCCTGTGTTGTTTCTGTGATTGTTTACAATGTTTAAAAAAATTGAGAACGCCGCCAGTTGTGAAGTGAGGGCAGTGATTAAATTCCTCAATGCAAGAAACGTTCGCCCATGTGATATTCATCGCCAATTAAAGGAGGTGTATGGAGACAATGTAATGGACGAGTCGTCTGTTCGGCGGTGGTGTCGCAACTTCAACATGGGGAGGGGGAACACACACGACGATGAGCGTTCGGGGAGACCGTCTGTCATTACAGACCAACTGGTGAGCTCAGTTGACGAATTCGTGAGGAACGATCGGCGCGTCACAATTGATGACATCTGTGAGCATTTTCCCAATGTTTCTCGAACAATTGTTCATGAAATTGTTAAACACCATCTGCATTATGCAAAAATTTGTGCAAGATGGGTCCCTCGCGTATCTCAATGAGCTGGCGGCGAAGGACTATGCAGCAGGAATACAGAAACTTGTCACACGTTATGACAAATGCCTTAATTTGCTTGGAGATTATGTTGAGAAGTAGTTTAAAGTATCCTCTTTCAAATAAAATTTTTTATGTTTGTTAATATTTACTTTTGTGTCTTTATTTCACGAACGGGTACTACTTTCCGGATGACCCTCGTAGAACGAAGAGTTTGTAAAGGAACAGAATTTTGATTGGACGAATTTTACGGACTAATTTTCGGATTTCATAACCCCAGATGTTTTTTTTATTCATGACAGATTTGAGTATTTTACACGCGCCAAGTGGTATGAGTCTCCGTAATTATACCAATTTAAATACTAACGTGCTAATTTTTTTAGAAGTAATTCATATTTATCCCAGAGCGGAACAGTCATGAGAAAAGCACGAGGGACTTATAATTAAAGAGTCTGACGGTGATGGTGAGTGTTTCTCTTCCGAGCTGTTGAATGTCGTGCACGCATCCGTGAAGTGTTCGCTTTAAAGGTGCTCCACATTTGCCAGAAGTTCACATTTTATGCAGTGATATAGGTATTTTTCGTCAGTTATGTAGGACTGCATTTTCTTAGCGTCTACGTTTTTGTTTCCATTATGATGCGCTTGCACTGCGTCGTTTATCTACACCCCCTCCCACGTCCCCGTAGTAAATAGACCGTATACTCAACTAATTCAACCCCTTCCCCTCCCAAACCCACCCACCTATCCATTTAATCAGACCGTTTTGTTTCTCGCAAGGTAAAAAAAAAACTTTTAAATTATTTTGAATCGTAATTTAAATTGAATTACTCAGGATGATACGAAAAGACTCACGCGGTGTGGAGTGCTACATTGTGTTATTCATTTAATCATCATTTAATGAACATAAAATTCCACAAATTTGAGCCAGAAACCTTCCAATACATACCCTCCCCCAACCGTAGCCCACTAATAGGTTGCTGCACCGGCTCTCAACTTACCCACCTCTCCCTTACTCCCCCTACCGTCCTCTCCTCTTGGAGCAAGGCTATATAAGTTGAAACATTTTTTTATGTATGTCACCTGGTATTGATGCGCAGCATCGAAATTATGGTCGTGAAATATTAAATCTTTATGGAGAAGTGCCAAGTTTCTTTTTTTTACCCTCGTCAAAACCTTTATGTGCAGCGTAGTTATGTACGGCGTGGAAACATGGTCACTGAAGCAGGATGGTAAATTTAGATTGTAGGTTTTTGAAATGTGGGTGTAGAGAAGGGTGGAGGAGGTGAAGTGGGCAGAGAGGAAAACAAATGAGGAAGTTCTAGGTATGGTTGGGGAGGAGAGGGGATTGTGGAGAGAAATCATAAGGAGACAGGAAAGATGGATCCAGAGCATAATGATTGGCAATGGGATGTTGAAGACTGTGACCAAGGGGAAAATGTTGGGCAAGTAAGGTGTGTTAGGAATGGGATAGGGATGTTGGATGGGATGAAGGGAGGAAGAAAGTACACAGAGATGAAGAGGGACATGTTGTGGAGTAGGATCTTGGATTGTGTTTTGTTAGGAGTCACAAAATATTTATTTGGTATTTGTGTCCATCCAAAACTCACCTTAACCGGTAGAATACCTAATACAGGAGCTGTAATAACATTAATTACTCGTTTACGTCACTGATATTTTCTGTTTGAATGAAATTTCACATAGTTTACTTTTTCCTCGACGTAGGTCTTCCCACTCTCTCACATTTACGGTTCTTCCCCCTCTTTTAATTCCATCCGCGATGACGCTACCCGAAAAATACTGGTTTTTTCGAAAGGCAGGAAGTAGCGTAATGACATGAGAGAGATAGAGAGAGGTTGCCTTACGCAAGAGTGCGATAATTTGCTACCGGGCTATTTCATTTTTCTGGCCAACCACATGAGTACCCAGCCGTGAAATTTCATGGTTATTTTTCAAATTGGACCGGGATAAATGATGCTGAGCGTGAGCTCACCTTTGAGATTTTACTTCTCGCAGTTTTTTTTCACATCTCATTTATGCTTTGGACGTTGGGAATTTCGTGTTAACCAAGCTCCCCCCCCCTTCTCTGTTGTATAAGTTTGCTTGCGTCTCTGTTTAATCTGGTTTGTATAGATTGAGATGTATTTAAAAAAATATTATATTTTCTCAAATGAAAATGAATGAATGGATAAAAAAATATCATACTTTATCAAATATTTATTCCGAATATTTCAACTTTTCATTAACCGATCTTTTCTCCGCTTCCCTGTTTGATGGGCTTGCTTCAGAGTGCACCTAATCCAATTGATAATACGAGGGCTGAGCAGGAAATAACTTGCATTCCGTTTTGGGTAGGGCCAGAGCTCTTGTGTCTTTTGGTATCTTGGAAATCTTGGTGTCTCAACTTCCCTGCACCCAGTACGCATCCTACTGTGGTAGTCTGCAGACTTTGGTACTATAGGGGCTACTGTGGTAGGGTGCAGACTGTGGTAGTGTTCAGGTTCTTCTACTTTACTCACTGCGAACCTTAAAAAATATGCGCTGCAACAGAAAATCCCGCGAAATCTGTGATTAGGTTTTCGCTGGCAAAAAACGAACACAATCCAATTGAAATTCTTTTGGCAACTTTGTGAAGGGTACGGAGACAGAATAATGAATGAAGGTGGAGTGAGGCAGTGGTGTATTCTGTTTAAATATGGCCGCACCAATGTTCACGGCGAGGACCGCAGTGGTCAGCCTAGCCTTGTGACAGATGAGCTGTCGGTGAAAATCAACGGAAAATTCGTAAAAAAAACGCTGATTTACGATCAAAGATCTCTCGCGAGACGTGGCTTGCAACGCTGTGCTTTGAAAGTGATGCAGAGATGCGATTTTGATTCGAACAAAGCCAATTTTAATACGATTCATGATATTTTTTTTAAAAAATCTACATTTTCGATTCGGTTTTTCATTCAGTTCGCATCGATTCGGAGTCAAATATTGTCCGATTCTCTCCGATCCAGTTTCATAATCGGTGTCAAACCGTTTAATTTAGCGATGCATTGTTGTGTGTGACGTCATTATTCCTCTTTGAACAGAAGTACACCTTCCTTCTCCCCTTTATGACCGGTGGTGCCCAAGAAACGTTTTTGTAGTCTTCTCTTAATTATTTTTTTTTAATTTGGAAAACTGTCCAAGTACTCTACGACTATTTTTGGCGACAAACAAGGAAGAAAACATTTTATTAGAGGGACGCAAACGTCACCAAGATAAAAAAAGTTAATTGGTAAAATGGAAAGAGATTAAGATTAGGGTGCTAATTATTTGTAAGGAGGTGAGATAGTGCGCTAAGGTATTCAAATGTTTTTGTTGATAGTACGTACACGTAAATTATGTGGAGGGCTGCGGTGGGGAAAGCGATATCGCTTGGCGAGATCGATTTATCTGGGACCGAGCACGTTGGGTTGAGTAATGAATGCGTACCGATTAAGTCATTATTGTACTCGGCGAACTTGATGAGAGATAGTTGTTCCCCTACAGTCATTGATAAAAGCCAAAGGAAGAATGTTGTTGCGATTTGAATTTCAAATCTGTTTTTAAGTCTCAAATTAGGGAGATAAAAAATGGGAGAGTTTAGACAGAAGGGCATCGGTGGGTGCATCGCGACAATGGAGAGACAAAAAAGAATGGGAAGACATTGTTATGAGTCGTGCGGTTAGATGGAGCTGATGTCGAGCTTAATGTCGGACTAATACGCAGTTTAATGAAAAAAAAACGTTTTGTAATCTTCGGGGTTATCCGATTTTCTTAAAGCGGGACAGAAGGCGGAAAGGAAGGAATGTATTCAAGATGTACTAATGATCACCTTTTCTGTTCTTAACCGGCACTTTTACTATACCTGTATGTAACAGCTGTAATTTACCCCAATATTGTAGGTTTAGGATAGATGAGAGTCGAGTTCACCTCCCACCTAGCGGCGTGTGAAATCCACTCACTGTTATCAACCAATATTTCACCGTTTAAGATAGGTTTTGAGTGGACGCACTAAATACCCACCGTTTTTGCATTTCTAAGCCTCAGAAAACCCGAGATTTAAATTAGCAACTCACCCTACCAACTTCTTCAATCAACAAGTTGCTTCGGGCCATTTCACCTTCCCCATTCTTCTCCACACCCACATTTAAAAAGCCTCCAATCTACTTCTATCATCCTGCTTCAGTGACCACGTTTCCGCGCCGTATATAACTACGCTCCATATCAAAGATTTAACAAGTCTTTTCTTAGCAGCCTTACTCAACGTGCCTGTCATCAACTCCCTCATCCTTGTAAAAGCCTTCTTGCCTTAAGCAATTCTTCTCCGTACGTCCATAGTACTTTAGCGGTGTTGGTCCAAAACACTTCCGAGATACGTAAACTGTTCTACCTGCTCTAGTTTTTGCCCTCCTATTTTAATGTTGAGCTTAGCCTTTTTCTCTCTAGAGAATCGCATAACCTTTGTTTTATTAATATTGATTCTCATCCCATACCTGTCGCACTAAATTTCCAATTCACTCAGCAATGCTTGCAACCCCTTCGCTGACTGACAAACTAGAGCTTGGTCATCAGCAAACCTAACTGATTTTACGAATTCCCCGCCCATTTTCATTCCTACATCCAGGTCTTCCCATGCCTCTTTGATCATTTCCTCTGCATACAGGTTGAACAGCAACGGTGATAATGGGCAACCCTGCCTTACACCCCTTCCTAACACTGCCCATCCGGACTCCCCGTTTCCCACCCGCACCTGAGCAGTCTGAGACATGTACAGGTTGCGGATTAGCCTCCTTTCCCTCCAATCTATTCCTATTTTCTGCAATACACTCATTAGTTTTTCCCAGTTCACTCTATTAAATGCCTTTTTTGAAATCTATAAAACATGCAAATACGTCCTAATTGTATTCTATATTCCTCTCGATTAGGGTCAAAGTTAGCAAACAATAGGAAAAGACGAGAGTGTACTTCGGATACGCGTATGTCGGCGACAATGTAGCCCTCCTCAGCGAACTGAAGGAAAAAAGACTTGCAAAAAAAGGTTGTGAGTGAGTTAGGGAAAAGTAGAGGTTGTAAGGTTTTGTTTTCATTGTTGGGATGAGTGTTGCTAACTTATTACGATTAAAGGGGTTTTTAATTTATTAAATTTATAACCTCTCTTTAGTTTATGAGCACTCAACAGTGCCATCCGTCGTGTTAAAATATTTAATTGATTATTTATGACTTATCTGTAATTAATTTCTAAATGCATCAGCTGTTCTTTTAATATTCATTAATGCTACCATTGCTTGAAATATATGCATGAGAACCGGAAATTATGCTGAGATAAAATGTGGAAACAAAAGTTATTACCCTGCTTGCTAATGTATTTCAGTGTCCATTTATGAAAATCTGTGCCCTGCCATTCGTCCGTACTTAACCTAGTTGTTTAAGTGTTCCTCTATTCGCACTTCCTTTTTTCGATAATATAAGAATTAAATACGGAAGTGTGATCATTATTTTTTATTCTGACATTTAAGGTAGGTTTAGGGTGGGAACAAGTTTTAGTACTTCTAAATTTCTTACTCTCACCTAACAAGACGAAACCTGACACCGTAGACACTAAAATAAACATTTCTTCAATTCCGCGTACTTACTTCCTCCCTTCGTTCCGTCCAACATTCCTATTTTCTTTTCCTTCCCCACCTTTGCTTGCCTAACGTCCCCCTCTCTGTATGTCACAGTCACCTGTGTCATTTTTATTAGTATTCTAATTTTATTATTTTTGTTCTTAGTTGTATAAATAAATTTTGCCCATCCAAGGTAATATTTCGACGGTCCTAAGCTGCTGTCACATATTACTTATCACACTAGACTTCTTCCAGTTTTAAACCCGCCTGCTTTTCGTTTTACCTTCTCCAGTCTTCGTACCTTATTCGTTCTTTCAAATTTTTCATTTCTTCACGATTTTATGCAATCCAAAAAGCGTACGGTATTTTTCTATGGTAGTTCTACCGTTAAAGTTGGTTCCGGGAACCAAAAACGGTAGGACTATCTTATAAAAATGGCTGAAAACTCTGGTGTAGCTTTATTAAACCTTTTCTGCGTAACAATTATGTTTTACTTCACAATTCTCTCTCTTTGTCTCGTGTATGAAACTTGGTCCCCCCCCCCCCAACCACGTGCTTTGAGTGAAAATTAAACCGTGATCCGTGCATTCGTGTTGGTTAACATTTTGCACTCGTAAGAATACGTACGTTGACCCAACCAGGAAACAGAGCTTTCGTTCGACCTTTTGACCTTTGAAATTGCCCTCCTGATAGAAAGTTTTCACTCTCGCTTCCGTTTTCGTTCACCTTATCAGCAGTTTTCAGTCTGCGCACATTGTTCGCTCCTTCCGTGACGAGCTGGTCTCCTCCTCCCTCCCGCCACAACTCAACGCCCCCATTCAAGGGGGAGGGAGAGTGGGAGGGTTAGGGGGGCTGCGAAATGGGCGAACCAATCCACCCATCCAGCCGCCGCCATTGGCATCGGGCGAGGGGACAAAAGACGACTGCGATACGACTCGGGTCTGCTCGAGACGTCGGATTAAGGCTTCCCTTGTTGACAGGAAGTTTGGCTCCCTAAGCTCAACATCCCCAATTTCTCGGGCTATTTAGGATGCCGAGGGGGTGGGGATTAAAATTTGGCGGTAGTCGTCGTATTAATCATTAGATTTCCTTAATAAAGCACACGCGGTCCCATCCCTTTTTGTCCATTTTCTTTATGGTGGAGTGGTCTTCACGTGCGCACCAAATTTATGGTTTATTTATCCGCGATCTTCCCTCTTTGTGCTCACAGATATCCCGTAGTAGCAGTATTAAAAAATGTATGGCGTGCGGATATCCCGTAAATGCAGTACAAAATATTTTATGATTTACATATCCGCGATCCACACTCATTCTTTGTGAAGATATCTCATAATTGTAGCATACAAAAATGCATGTTTTATGCATTCGCGGTCCTCCTTCTTTGTGCTCACGTAATTATAGCACAAAAAATGTATGGTTTTTCTTATCTGCGATTCACCCCCCTTGTTCATTCGTATACCCTGTCATTGCACCCAATTGTCGCCTACAACGGGTGGATGACATGGCGACGTGCCCTCACATGCGTAATTTATGCATCCACGTTAACTGTCAAGCTAGCGCTGATTAGAATCCACCTTCCGAAAATGGGTGCGGCGTTTCTTCTTCCCCTTGTTCCCGTTGTTGCGTTAACAGCTAACAACTCGTTAATTGACTCTCACTGGGAACGATTCAAACCCTCTTCGCAAATACTTTTCCAAATACTAATCACTTAATATTAAACAGATTCAGGCGAGATACTGTGAAAAATCGTCATTATGAGAAAAACTACTTTGCACTTTTACAAAATCTGTGGAAAAGTGCAAATTTGTATTTCTCATACTAATCACTTTCCCAGTCCTATATTAGCATTGAACCAATTTTATTTCCAAAATACAAATCATGAACGTTTTAAATCCACCCTAAATGTAATTCTTCACCATATACTGTGATGGGTATGGAAAAGGCCATGAAGATGTGGCTTGTCGTTTGCGAGCACCACCCTGGATTGGATTATCGTTGCTATTCGTTCGGAGTTGCACAAAGTAATTTATATAGTAAAATGTTTTTCTCACTTGTCAAGATGAAATTACGGTATGTTTATCAAAGTTGAGTAGGATTGAATGTAGTAATCGCCGACCCCGGTGGCGGCGGGGTAACGTCCTCGTCTGCCATTCCAAGGGTCGCGGGTTCGATTCCCGCCTGGGTGAGTTTCCCTCCATCTAGGGCTTGGGTGTTTGTAAATGTGTCCATTGTTATCGTTGTTAATAGTTCGATGTAAAGGCCAAAGTGTGCTGTTTTCGGACGAATACTGAATAAATAAAATAAATAATCCTCTTTGTCTCCATTTCAAATGTTTGTTTTCGAACATATGCATGTATGTATATTGTATATATGCATATGTTCGAAAACAAACAGTTGAAATTATATATATATATATATATATATATATATATATATATATATATATATATATATATATATATATATATTCATATATATATATACATATATTCATATATATATTTTTTTTTAAGGTAATCTACCGGTTATGGTAGGTTTTTGGATGGACACAACTACCAAACAAATATTTTATTACTCCTACAAAACACAAAATCCATCATCCCACTCTACATCAGGCCCCTCTTCATCTCTGCGTACCTTCTTCCTCCCTTCAACCCGTCCAACATTCCTATCCTGTTCCTTCCCTTTCCTCTTTTGCCCAACATTCTACCCTCTATCACAGTCTTCAACATCCCACTGCCGGTCAATACCCCCTTCATCCACTTTTCCTGCCTCCATAGGATTGCTCCCAAAAAACCCCTCTCTTCGCCCACCATACCAAGTACTTCCTCATTTGTTTTCTTCTCTGTCCATTTCACTTTCTCCATTCTTCTCCACACCCACATTTCAAAAGCCTCCAATCTACGTCTATCCTCCTGCTTCAATGACCACGTTTCCGCACCGTACATAGCTACGCTCCATATCAAAGTTTTTAAGAGTCTTTTCTTAACATCCTTACTCAAAGTCCCCGTCATCAACTCCCTCCTCCTTGTGAAAGCCTCTTTGCCTAGCGCAATTCTTCTCCTTACGTCCCTACTACTTTGACCGTGTTGGTCCAAAACACTACCGAGATACGTAAACTGTTCTACCTGCTCTAGTTTTTGCCCTCCTACTTTAATGTTAAGCTTAGCCTTTTTCTTTCTAGAAAATCGCATAACCTTTGTTTTATTAATATTGATTCTCATCCCATACCTTTCGCACTGACTTTCCAATTCACTCAGCAATGCTTGCAGCCCCTTGGCTGACTGACAAACTAAAGCTTGGTCATCAGCAAACCTAACTGATTTTACGAATTCCCCGCCCACTTTCATTCCAACCTCGAGTTCTTCCCATGCCTCTTTGATCATTTCCTCAGCATACAGGTTGAACAGCAACGGTGATAATGGGCAACCCTGCCTTACACCCCTTCCTAACACTGCCCATCCTGACTCCCCGTTTCCCACCCGCACCTGAGCAGTCTGAGACATGTACAGGTTGCGGATTAGCCTCCTTTCCCTCCAATCTATTCCTATTTTCTGCAATATACTCATTAGTTTTTCCCAATTCACCCTATCAAACGCTTTTTCGAAATCTACGAAACAGGCAAATACCTCCTGGTTGTTTTCTATATTCCTCTCGATTAATAATCTCATTACTGCAATGGCATCACGCGTACCTCTCCCCTTCCTAAACCCAAACTGATCATCCCCTAAGTAATCATTTGCCCTACTCTCTATCCTTTTGTTTATGATCCTGAGAACAACTTTAGCTGCGTGGGATATCAAACTAATTGTCCTATAGTCCTCACCTGACGTGGCCTTTACCTTTTTCGGAATAGGAACTAAAACTGATCTCACAAAGTCTTCCGGCCAGATTCCCTCCTCATAAATACTACGGATCAGCCCATATAGCCTCTTCCTCCCACATTTTCCTAAGCATTTTAAAAGTTCCACGGGAATGTTATCTACCCCCACGGCCTTATTTAGTTTCATCTCCCTTAATGCCCTTTCAATCTCATGGTCTAGCATGCCTGGACCTAAGCTGTCCTCCTCTACGTCATTTTCTTTTTCAATGTCTAACTTTGTTGGTATGAGTTCTTTACCATACAGTTCTTCTATATACTCCTTCCATCTCTCTTGGATCTTTCCTGCGTCAACTATTACCTTACCCGCCTTATCTCTAACTGTTTGCATAGCTCTTCCTTTCTTACTTCCCGATAACGATTTAACTTTGCTGTACAGCGCACCGATTTCACCCTTCCTCTGCAGACTTT